>NW_024428695.1:2500-19374 GCF_017562075.2 Anopheles merus | reverse complement strand
CACAGTAACTTTCGTTCTCTTAAGGTAGATATTTAACTTGTTTGCCATGATAAGTAACCTGCTCCCCGACCGTCGCGGACACCATTCTTGGACAGAAGTCCTAGTACGTAGAGTACTTTCCCTAGGTATGTGCCCGTTCGTGACTATCGTTGCGTGCATACGGACACGCTTGGGTATGTTTACCATACAAGGTTACTAGGGAAACCTGCTTGCTCGACCATTGCCCTCCCGTCGCGGACACCATTCTTGGACAGAAAGTCCTAGTAGTAGAGTACTTTCCCTAGGTATGTGCCCGTTCGTGACTATCGTTGCGTGCATACGGACACGCTTGGGTATGTTTACCATACAAGTTTACTAGGGAAAACAGGAAGGAATTCTAGGGCACACGTTTTGTTCAATCCCAGTAACTTTCTTCTCTTAAGGAGCTATTTAACTGGTTGCCAGATAAGAACCTGCTTCCCGACCGTCGCGGACACCATCTTGGACAGAAGTCCTAGTACGTAGAGTACTTTCCCTAGGTATGTGCCCGTTCGTGACTATCGTTGCGTGCATACGGACACGCTGGGGTATGTTACCATACAAGGTTACTAGGGAACCTGCTTGCTCGACCATTGCCCTCCCGTCGCGGACACCATCTTGAGACAAGTCCTAGTACGTAGAGTACTTTCCCTAGGATGTGCCCGTTCGTGACTTCGTTGCGTGCATACGGACACGCTGGGTATGTTACCATACAAGGTTTACTAGGGAAACCTGCTTGCTCGACCATGCCCTCCCGTCGCGGACACCATTCTTGGACAGAAGTCCTAGTACGTAGAGTACTTTCCCTAGGTATGTGCCCGTTCGTGACTATCGTTGCGTGCATACGGACACGCTTGGGTATGTTTACCATACAAGGTTTACTAGGGAAACCTGCTTGCTCGACCATTGCCCTCCCGTCGCGGACACCATTCTTGGACAGAAGTCCTAGTACGTAGAGTACTTTCCCTAGGTATGTGCCCGTTCGTGACTATCGTTGCGTGCATACGGACACGCTTGGGTATGTTACCATACAAGGTTTACTAGGGAAACCTGCTTGCTCGACCATTGCCCTCCCGTCGCGGACACCATTCTTGGACAGAAGTCCTAGTACGTAGAGTACTTTCCTAGGTATGTGCCCGTTCGTGACTATCGTTGCGTGCATACGGACACGCTTGGGTATGTTTACCATACAAGGTTTACTAGGGAAACCAGGAAGGGAATTCTGGCACAAGTTTTGTTCCAGTCCACCGTAACTTTCGTTTCTTAGGTAGCTATTTAACTTGTTTGCCCAGATAAGTACCGCTTCCCGACCGTCGCGGACACCATTCTGGACAGAAGTCCTAGTACGTAGAGTACTTTCCCTAGGTATGTGCCCGTTCGTGACTATCGTTGCGTGCATACGGACACGCTTGGGTATGTTTACCATACAAGGTTTACTAGGGAAACCTGCTTGCTCGACCATTGCCCTCCCGTCGCGGACACCATTCTTGGACAGAAGTCCTAGTACGTAGAGTACTTTCCCTAGGTAGTGCCCGTTCGTGACTATCGTTGCGTGCATACGGACACGCTTGGGTATGTTTACCATACAAGGTTTATAGGGAAACCTGCGGAAGGAATTCTAGCGGACACGTTTTGTTCCATCCACAGTAACTTTCGTTCTCTTAGGTAGCTATTTAACTTGTTGCCATGATAAGTAACTGCTTCCCCGACCGTCGCGGACACCATTCTTGGACAGAAGTCCTAGTACGTAGAGTACTTTCCTAGGTATGTGCCCGTTCGTGACTATCGTTGCGTGCATACGGACACGCTTGGGTATGTTTACCCATACAAGGTTTACTAGGGAAACATGCTTGCTCGACCATTGCCCTCCCGTCGCGGACACCATTCTTGGACAGAAGTCCTAGTACGTAGATACTTTCCTAGGTATGTGCCCGTTCGTGACTATCGTTGCGTGCATACGGACACGCTTGGTTATGTTACCATACAAGGTTTACTAGGGGAAACCAGGAAGGAATTCTAGGCACACGTTTTGTTCCATCCACAGTAACGTTCGTTCTCGTAAGGTAGCTATTTAACTTGTTTGCCATGATAAGAACCTGCTTCCCGACCGTCGCGGACACCATTCTTGGACAGAAGTCCTAGTACGTAGAGTACTTTCCCTAGGTATGTGCCCGTTCGTGACTATCGTTGCGTGCATACGGACACGCTGGGTATGTTTACCATACAAGGTTACTAGGGAAACCTGCTTGCTCGACCATTGCCCTCCCGTCGCGGACACCATTCTTGGACAGAAGTCCTAGTACGTAGAGTACTTTCCCTAGGTATGTGCCCGTTCGTGACTATCGTGCGTGCATACGGACACGCTTGGGTATGTTTACCATACAAGGTTTACTAGGGAAACCTGCTTGCTCGACCATTGCCCTCCCGTCGCGGACACCATTCTTGGACAGAAGTCCTAGTACGTAGAGTACTTTCCCTAGGTATGTGCCCGTTCGTGACTATCGTTGCGTGCATACGGACACGCTGGGTATGTTTACCATACAAGGTTTACTAGGGAAACCTGCTTGCTCGACCATTGCCCTACCGTCGCGGACACCATTCTTGGACAGAAGTCCTAGTACGTAGAGTACTTTCCATAGGTATGTGCCCGTTCGTGACTATCGTTGCGTGCATACGGACACGCTTGGGTATGTTTACCATACAAGGTTTACTAGGGAAACTGCTTGCTCGACCATTGCCCTCCCGTCGCGGACACCATTCTTGGACAGAAGTCCTAGTACGTAGAGTACTTTCCCTAGGTATGTGCCCGTTCGTGACTATCGTTGCGTGCATACGGACACGCTTGGGTATGTTTACCATACAAGGTTTACTAGGGAAACCTGCTTGCTCGACCATTGCCCTCCCGTCGCGGACACCATTCTTGGACAGAAGTCCTAGTACGTAGAGTACTTTCCCTAGGTATGTGCCCGTTCGTGACTATCGTTGCGTGCATACGGACACGCTTGGGTATGTTTACCATACAAGGTTTACTAGGGAAACCTGCTTGCTCGACCATTGCCCTCCGTCGCGGACACCATTCTTGGACAGAAGTCCTAGTACGTAGAGTACTTTCCCTAGGTATGTGCCCGTTCGTGACTATCGTTGCGTGCATACGGACACGCTTGGGTATGTTTACCATACAAGGTTTACTAGGGAAACCTGCTTGCTCGACCATTGCCCTCCCGTCGCGGACACCATTCTTGGACAGAAGTCCTAGTACGTAGAGTACTTTCCCTAGGTATGTGCCCGTTCGTGACTATCGTTGCGTGCATACGGACACGCTTGGGTATGTTTACCATACAAGGTTTACTAGGGAAACCAGGAAGGAATTCAGGCACACGTTTTGTTCCATCACGTACTTTCGTTCTCTAAGGTAGCTATTACGTGTTTGCCATGATAAGAAACCTGCTTCCCGCCGTCGTCGCGGACACCATTCTTGGACAGAAGTCCTAGTACGTAGAGTACTTTCCCTAGGTATGTGCCCGTTCGTGACTATCGTTGCGTGCATACGGACACGCTTGGGTATGTTTACCATACAAGGTTTACTAGGGAAACCTGCTTGCTCGACCATTGCCCTCCCGTCGCGGACACCATTCTTGGACAGAAGTCTAGTACGTAGAGTACTTTCCTAGGTATGTGCCCGTTCGTGACTATCGTTGCGTGCATACGGACACGCTTGGGTATGTTTACCATACAAGGTTTACTAGGGAAACCTGCTTGCTCGACATTGCCCTCCCGTCGCGGACACCATTCTTGGACAGAAGTCCTAGTACGTAGAGTACTTTCCTAGGTATGTGCCCGTTCGTGACTATCGTTGCGTGCATACGGACACGCTTGGGTATGTTTACCATACAAGGTTTACTAGGGAAACCTGCTTGCTCGACCATTGCCTCCCGTCGCGGACACCATTCTTGGACAGAAGTCCTAGTACGTAGAGTACTTCCCTAGGTATGTGCCCGTTCGTGACTATCGTTGCGTGCATACGGACACGCTGGGTATGTTTACCATACAAGGTTACTAGGGAAACCTGCTTGCTCGACCATTGCCCTCCCGTCGCGGACACATTCTTGGACAGAAGTCCTAGTACGTAGAGTACTTTCCCTAGGTATGTGCCCGTTCGTGACTATCGTTGCGTGCATACGGACACGCTTGGGTATGTTTACCATACAAGGTTTACTAGGGAAACCAGGAAGGAATTCTAGGCACACGTTTTTCCATCCACAGTAACTTCGTTTCTTAAGGTAGCTATTTAACTTGTTTGCCATGATAAGCAACTGCTTCCCCGACCGTCGCGGACACCATTCTTGGACAGAAGTCCTAGTACGTAGAGTACTTTCCCTAGGTATGTGCCCGTTCGTGACTATCGTTGCGTGCATACGGACACGCTTGGGTATGTTTACCATACAAGGTTTACTAGGGAAACCTGCTTGCTCGACCATTGCCCTCCCGTCGCGGACACCATTCTTGGACAGAAGTCCTAGTACGTAGAGTACTTTCCCTAGGTATGTGCCCGTTCGTGACTATCGTTGCGTGCATACGGACACGCTTGGGTATGTTTACCATAAAAGGTTTACTAGGAACCAGGAAGGAATTCTAGGCACACGTTGTCCTCCACAGTAACTGCCCGTTATTAAGGTAGCTATTTACATTGTTTGCATGATAAGGAAACTGCTTCCCCGACCGTCGCGGACACCATTCTTGGACAGAAGTCCTAGTACGTAGAGTACTTTCCCTAGGTATGTGCCCGTTCGTGACTATCGTTGCGTGCATACGGACACGCTTGGGTATGTTTACCATACAAGGTTTACTAGGGAACCTGCTTGCTCGACCATTGCCCTCCCGTCGCGGACACCATTCTTGGACAGAAGTCCTAGTACGTAGAGTACTTTCCCTAGGTATGTGCCCGTTCGTGACTATCGTTGCGTGCATACGGACACGCTTGGGTATGTTTACCATACAAGGTTTACTAGGGAAACCTGCTTGCTCGACCATTGCCCTCCCGTCGCGGACACCATTCTTGGACAGAAGTCCTAGTACGTAGAGTACTTTCCCTAGGTATGTGCCCGTTCGTGACTATCGTTGCGTGCATACGGACACGCTTGGGTATGTTTACCATACAAGGTTTACTAGGGAAACCTGCTTGCTCGACCATTGCCTCCCGTCGCGGACACCATTCTTGGACAGAAGTCCTAGTACGTAGAGTACTTTCCTAGGTATGTGCCCGTTCGTGACTATCGTTGCGTGCATACGGACACGCTTGGGTATGTTTACCATACAAGGTTTACTAGGGAACTGCTTGCTCGACCATTGCCCTCGTCGCGGACACCATTCTTGGACAGAAGTCCTAGTACGTAGAGTACTTTCCCTAGGTATGTGCCCGTTCGTGACTATCGTTGCGTGCATACGGACACGCTTGGGTATGTTTACCATACAAGGTTTACTAGGGAAACCAGGAAGGAATTCTAGGCACACGTTTGTTCCATCCACAGTAACTTTCGTTCTCTTAAGGTAGCTATTTAACTTGTTTGCCATGATAAAGTAACCTGCTTTCCCGACCGTCGCGGACACCATTCTTGGACAGAAGTCCTAGTACGTAGAGTACTTTCCCTAGGTATGTGCCCGTTCGTGACTATCGTTGCGTGCATACGGACACGCTTGGGTATGTTTACCATACAAGGTTTACTAGGGAAACCTGCTTGCTCGACCATTGCCCTCGTCGCGGACACCATTCTTGGACAGAAGTCCTAGTACGTAGAGTACTTTCCCTAGGTATGTGCCCGTTCGTGACTATCGTTGCGTGCATACGGACACGCTTGGGTATGTTTACCATACAAGGTTTACTAGGGAAACCGGAAGGAATTATAGGCACCGTTTTGTTCCATCACAGTAACTTCGTTCTTCTAGGTAGCTATTGAACTTGTTTGCCATGATAAGTAACCTGCTTCCCGACCGTCGCGGACACCATTCTTGGACAGAAGTCCTAGTACGTAGAGTACTTTCCCTAGGTATGTGCCCGTTCGTGACTATCGTTGCGTGCATACGGACACGCTTGGGTATGTTACCATACAAGGTTACTAGGGAAACCTGCTTGCTCGACCATTGCCCTCCCGTCGCGGACACCATTCTTGGACAGAAGTCCTAGTACGTAGAGTACTTTCCCTAGGTATGTGCCCGTTCGTGACTATCGTTGCGTGCATACGGACACGCTTGGGTATGTTACCTACAAGGTTTACTAGGGCACCGGAAGGAATTCTAGGCACACGGTTTGTCCACCACAGTAACTTCGTTCTCTTAAGGAGCTATTTAATTGTTTGCCATGATAAGTAACCTGCTTCCCGACCGTCGCGGACACCATTCTTGGACAGAAGTCCTAGTACGTAGAGTACTTTCCCTAGGTATGTGCCCGTTCGTGACTATCGTTGCGTGCATACGGACACGCTTGGGTATGTTTACCATACAAGGTTTACTAGGGAAACCTGCTTGCTCGACCATTGCCCTCCGTCGCGGACACCATTCTTGGACAGAAGTCCTAGTACGTAGAGTACTTTCCCTAGGTATGTGCCCGTTCGTGACTATCGTTGCGTGCATACGGACACGCTTGGGTATGTTTACCATACAAGGTTTACTAGGGAAACTGCTTGCTCGACCATTGCCCTCCCGTCGCGGACACCATTCTTGGACAGAAGTCTAGTACGTAGAGTACTTCCCTAGGTATGTGCCCGTTCGTGACTATCGTTGCGTGCATACGGACACGCTTGGGTATGTTTACCATACAAGGTTTACTAGGGAAACCTGCTTGCTCGACCATGCCATGCCCTCCCGTCGCGGACACCATTCTTGGACAGAAGTCCTAGTACGTAGAGTACTTTCCCTAGGTATGTGCCCGTTCGTGACTATCGTTGCGTGCATACGGACACGCTTGGGTATGTTTACCATACAAGGTTACTAGGGAAACCTGCTTGCTCGACCATTGCCCTCCCGTCGCGGACCCATTCTTGGACAGAAGTCCTAGTACGTAGAGTACTTTCCCTAGGTATGTGCCCGTTCGTGACTATCGTTGCGTGCATACGGACACGCTTGGGTATGTTTACCATACAAGGTTACTAGGGAAACCTGCTTGCTCGACCATTGCCCTCCCGTCGCGGACACCATTCTTGGACAGAAGTCCTAGTACGTAGAGTACTTTCCCTAGGTATGTGCCCGTTCGTGACTATCGTTGCGTGCATACGGACACGCTTGGGTATGTTTACCATACAAGGTTTACTAGGGAAACTGCTTGCTCGACCATTGCCCTCCCGTCGCGGACACCATTCTTGGACAGAAGTCCTAGTACGTAGAGTACTTTCCCTAGGTATGTGCCCGTTCGTGACTATCGTTGCGTGCATACGGACACGCTTGGGTATGTTTACCATACAAGGTTTACTAGGGAAACTGCTTGCTCGACCATTGCTCCCGTCGCGGACACCATCTTGGACAGAAGTCCTAGTACGTAGAGTACTTTCCCTAGGTATGTGCCCGTTCGTGACTATCGTTGCGTGCATACGGACACGCTTGGGTATGTTTACCATACAAGGTTTACTAGGGAAACCTGCTTGCTCGACCATTGCCCTCCCGTCGCGGACACCATTCTTGGACAGAAGTCCTAGTACGTAGAGTACTTTCCCTAGGTATGTGCCCGTTCGTGACTATCGTTGCGTGCAACGGACACGCTTGGGTATGTTTACCATACAAGGTTTACTAGGGAAACAGGAAGGAATTCTAGGCACACGTTGGTTCCATCACAGTAACTTTCGTTATCTAAGGTAGCTATTCATTGTTTGCCATGATAAGTAACCTGCTCCCCCGACCGTCGCGGACACCATTCTTGGACAGAAGTCCTAGTACGTAGAGTACTTTCCCTAGGTATGTGCCCGTTCGTGACTATCGTTGCGTGCATACGGACACGCTTGGGTATGTTTACCATACAAGGTTTACTAGGGAAACCTGCTTGCTCGACCATTGCCCTCCCGTCGCGGACACCATTCTGGACAGAAGTCCTAGTACGTAGAGTACTTTCCCTAGGTATGTGCCCGTTCGTGACTATCGTTGCGTGCATACGGACACGCTTGGGTATGTTACCATACAAGGTTTACTAGGGAAACCTGCTTGCTCGACCATTGCCCTCCCGTCGCGGACACCATTCTTGGACAGAAGTCCTAGTACGTAGAGTACTTTCCTAGGTATGTGCCCGTTCGTGACTATCGTTGCGTGCATACGGACACGCTTGGGTATGTTTACATACAAGGTTACTAGGGAAACCTGCTTGCTCGACCATTGCCCTCCCGTCGCGGACACCATTCTTGGACAGAAGTCCTAGTACGTAGAGTACTTTCCCTAGGTATGTGCCCGTTCGTGACTATCGTTGCGTGCATACGGACACGCTTGGGTATGTTTACCATACAAGGTTACTAGGGAAACCTGCTTGCTCGACCATTGCCCTCCCGTCGCGGACACCATTCTTGGACAGAAGTCCTAGTACGTAGAGTACTTTCCCTAGGTATGTGCCCGTTCGTGACTATCGTTGCGTGCATACGGACACGCTTGGGTATGTTTACCATACAAGGTTTACTAGGAAACCTGCTTGCTCGACCATTGCCCTCCCGTCGCGGACACCATTCTTGGACAGAAGTCCTAGTACGTAGAGTACTTTCCTAGGTATGTGCCCGTTCGTGACTATCGTTGCGTGCATACGGACACGCTTGGGTATGTTTACCATACAAGGTTTACTAGGGAAACCAGGAAGGAATTCTAGGCACACGTTTTGGACCATCCACAGTAACTTTCGTCTCTTAAGGTAGCTATTTAACTTGTTTGCCATGATAAGCAACCTGCTTCCCGACCGTCGCGGACACCATTCTTGGACAGAAGTCCTAGTACGTAGAGTACTTTCCCTAGGTATGTGCCCGTTCGTGACTATCGTTGCGTGCATACGGACACGCTTGGGTATGTTTACCATACAAGGTTTACTAGGGAAACCTGCTTGCTCGACCATTGCCCTCCCGTCGCGGACACCATTCTTGGACAGAAGTCCTAGTACGTAGAGTACTTTCCCTAGGTATGTGCCCGTTCGTGACTATCGTTGCGTGCATACGGACACGCTTGGGTATGTTTACCATACAAGGTTTACTAGGGAAACCTGCTTGCTCGACCATTGCCCTCCCGTCGCGGACACCATTCTTGGACAGAAGTCCTAGTACGTAGAGTACTTTCCCTAGGTATGTGCCCGTTCGTGACTATCGTTGCGTGCATACGGACACGCTTGGGTATGTTTACCATACAAGGTTTACTAGGGAAACCTGCTTGCTCGACCATTGCCCTCCCGTCGCGGACACCATTCTTGGACAGAAGTCCTAGTACGTAGAGTACTTTCCCTAGGTATGTGCCCGTTCGTGACTATCGTTGCGTGCATACGGACACGCTTGGGTATGTTTACCATACAAGGTTTACTAGGGAAACCTGCTTGCTCGACCATTGCCCTCCCGTCGCGGACACCATTCTTGGACAGAAGTCCTAGTACGTAGAGTACTTTCCCTAGGTATGTGCCCGTTCGTGACTATCGTTGCGTGCATACGGACACGCTTGGGTATGTTTACCATACAAGGTTTACTAGGAAACCAGGAAGGAATTCTAGGCACACGTTTTGTTCCATACACAGTTTTAACTTTCGTTCTCTTAAGGTAGCTGTTAACTTGTTTGCCATGATAAGAACCTGCTTCCCGACCGTCGCGGACACCATTCTTGGACAGAAGTCCTAGTACGTAGAGTACTTTCCCTAGGTATGTGCCCGTTCGGACTATCGTTGCGTGCATACGGACACGCTTGGGTATGTTTACCATACAAGGTTTACTAGGGAAACTGCTTGCTCGACCATTGCCCTCCCGTCGCGGACACCATTCTTGGACAGAAGTCCTAGTACGTAGAGTACTTTCCCTAGGTATGTGCCCGTTCGTGACTATCGTTGCGTGCATACGGACACGCTTGGGTATGTTTACCATACAAGGTTTACTAGGGAAACCTGCTTGCTCGACCATTGCCCCCCGTCGCGGACACCATTCTTGGACAGAAGTCCTAGTACGTAGAGTACTTTCCCTAGGTATGTGCCCGTTCGTGACTATCGTTGCGTGCATACGGACACGCTTGGGTATGTTTACCATACAAGGTTTACTAGGGAAACCTGCTTGCTCGACCATTGCCCTCCCGTCGCGGACACCATTCTTGGACAGAAGTCCTAGTACGTAGAGTACTTTCCTAGGTATGTGCCCGTTCGTGACTATCGTTGCGTGCATACGGACACGCTTGGGTATGTTTACCATACAAGGTTTACTAGGGAAACCTGCTTGCTCGACCATTGCCCTCCCGTCGCGGACACCATTCTTGGACAGAAGTCCTAGTACGTAGAGTACTTCCCTAGGTATGTGCCCGTTCGTGACTATCGTTGCGTGCATACGGACACGCTTGGGTATGTTTACCATACAAGGTTTACTAGGGAACCTGCTTGCTCGACCATTGCCCTCCCGTCGCGGACACCATTCTTGGACAGAAGTCCTAGTACGTAGAGTACTTTCCCTAGGTATGTGCCCGTTCGTGACTATCGTTGCGTGCATACGGACACGCTGGGTATGTTTACCATACAAGGTTTACTAGGGAAACTGCTTGCTCGACCATTGCCCTCCCGTCGCGGACACCATTTTGGACAGAAGTCCTAGTACGTAGAGTACTTTCCCTAGGTATGTGCCCGTTCGTGACTATCGTTGCGTGCATACGGACACGCTTGGGTATGTTTACCATACAAGGTTTACTAGGGAAACCAGAAGGAATTCTAGGCACACGTTTTGTTCCATCCACAGTAACTTTCGTTCTCTTAAGGTAGCTATTTAACTTGTTTGCCATGATAAGAAACCTGCCGCTCCCGACCGTCGCGGACACCATTCTTGGACAGAAGTCCTAGTACGTAGAGTACTTTCCCTAGGTATGTGCCCGTTCGTGACTATCGTTGCGTGCATACGGACACGCTTGGGTATGTTTACCATACAAGGTTACTAGGGAAACCTGCTTGCTCGACCATTGCCCTCCCGTCGCGGACACCATTCTTGGACAGAAGTCCTAGTACGTAGAGTACTTTCCCTAGGTATGTGCCCGTTCGTGACTATCGTTGCGTGCATACGGACACGCTTGGGTATGTTACCATACAAGGTTTACTAGGGAAACTGCTTGCTCGACCATTGCCCTCCCGTCGCGGACACCATTCTTGGACAGAAGTCCTAGTACGTAGAGTACTTTCCCTAGGTATGTGCCCGTTCGTGACTATCGTTGCGTGCATACGGACACGCTTGGTATGTTTACCATACAAGGTTTACTAGGGAAACCTGCTTGCTCGACCATTGCCCTCCCGTCGCGGACACCATTCTTGGACAGAAGTCCTAGTACGTAGAGTACTTCCTAGGTATGTGCCCGTTCGTGACTATCGTTGCGTGCATACGGACACGCTTGGGTATGTTTACCATACAAGGTTTACTAGGGAAACCTGCTTGCTCGACCATTGCCCTCCCGTCGCGGACACCATTCTTGGACAGAAGTCCTAGTACGTAGAGTACTTTCCCTAGGTATGTGCCCGTTCGTGACTATCGTTGCGTGCATACGGACACGCTTGGGTATGTTTACCATACAAGGTTTACTAGGGAAACAGGAAGGAATTCTGGCACACGTTGTTGTTCATCCACAGTAACTTTCGTTCTCTTAAGGTAGCTATTTAACTGTTGCCATGATAAGCAACCTGCTTCCCGACCGTCGCGGACACCATTCTTGGACAGAAGTCCTAGTACGTAGAGTACTTTCCCTAGGTATGTGCCCGTTCGTGACTATCGTTGCGTGCATACGGACACGCTTGGGTATGTTTACCATACAAGGTTTACTAGGGAAACTGCTTGCTCGACCATTGCCCTCCCGTCGCGGACACCATTCTTGGACAGAAGTCCTAGTACGTAGAGTACTTTCCCTAGGTATGTGCCCGTTCGTGACTATCGTTGCGTGCATACGGACACGCTGGGTATGTTTACCATACAAGGTTTACTAGGGAAACCTGCTTGCTCGACCATTGCCCTCCCGTCGCGGACACCATTCTTGGACAGAAGTCCTAGTACGTAGAGTACTTTCCCTAGGTATGTGCCCGTTCGTGACTATCGTTGCGTGCATACGGACACACTTGGGTATGTTTACCATACAAGGTTTACTAGGGAAACCTGCTTGCTCGACCATTGCCCTCCCGTCGCGGACACCATTCTTGGACAGAAGTCCTAGTACGTAGAGTACTTTCTAGGTATGTGCCCGTTCGTGACTATCGTTGCGTGCATACGGACACGCTTGGGTATGTTTACCATACAAGGTTACTAGGGAAACCAGAAGGAATTCTAGGCACACGTTTGTTCCATCCACAGTAACTTCGTTCTCTTAAGGTAGCTATTAACTTGTTTGCCATGATAAAGTAACCTGCTTCCCCGACCGTCGCGGACACCATTCTGGACAGAAGTCCTAGTACGTAGAGTACTTTCCCTAGGTATGTGCCCGTTCGTGACTATCGTTGCGTGCATACGGACACGCTTGGGTATGTTTACCATACAAGGTTTACTAGGGAAACCTGCTTGCTCGACCATTGCCCTCCCGTCGCGGACACCATTCTTGGACAGAAGTCCTAGTACGTAGAGTACTTTCCCTAGGTATGTGCCCGTTCGTGACTATCGTTGCGTGCATACGGACACGCTTGGGTATGTTTACCATACAAGGTTTACTAGGGAAACCTGCTTGCTCGACCATTGCCCTCCCGTCGCGGACACCATTCTTGGACAGAAGTCCTAGTACGTAGAGTACTTTCCCTAGGTATGTGCCCGTTCGTGACTATCGTTGCGTGCATACGGACACGCTTGGGTATGTTTACCATACAAGGTTTACTAGGGAAACCTGCTTGCTCGACCATTGCCCTCCCGTCGCGGACACCATTCTTGGACAGAAGTCCTAGTACGTAGAGTACTTCCCTAGGTATGTGCCCGTTCGTGACTATCGTTGCGTGCATACGGACACGCTTGGGTATGTTTACCATACAAGGTTTACTAGGGAAACCTGCTTGCTCGACCATTGCCTCCCGTCGCGGACACCATTCTTGGACAGAAGTCCTAGTACGTAGAGTACTTTCCCTAGGTATGTGCCCGTTCGTGACTATCGTTGCGTGCATACGGACACGCTTGGGTATGTTTACCATACAAGGTTTACTAGGGAAACCTGCTTGCTCGACCATTGCCCTCCCGTCGCGGACACCATTCTTGGACAGAAGTCCTAGTACGTAGAGTACTTCCCTAGGTATGCCCGTTCGTGACTATCGTTGCGTGCATACGGACACGCTTGGGTATGTTTACCATACAAGGTTTACTAGGGAAACCAGGAAGAATTCTAGGCACACGTTTTGTACCATCCACAGTAACTTTCGTGTCTCTTAAGGTAGCTATTTAACTTGTTGCCATGATAGAAACCTGCTTCCCCGACGTCGCGGACACCATTCTTGGACAGAAGTCTAGTACGTAGAGTACTTTCCCTAGGTATGTGCCCGTTCGTGACTATCGTTGCGTGCATACGGACACGCTTGGGTATGTTTACCATACAAGGTTTACTAGGGAAACCTGCTTGCTCGACCATTGCCCTCCCGTCGCGGACACCATTCTTGGACAGAAGTCCTAGTACGTAGAGTACTTTCCCTAGGTATGTGCCCGTTCGTGACTATCGTTGCGTGCATACGGACACGCTTGGGTATGTTTACCATACAAGGTTTACTAGGGAAACCTGCTTGCTCGACCATTGCCCTCCCGTCGCGGACACCATTCTTGGACAGAAGTCCTAGTACGTAGAGTACTTTCCCTAGGTATGTGCCCGTTCGTGACTATCGTTGCGTGCATACGGACACGCTTGGGTATGTTTACCATACAAGGTTTACTAGGGAAACTGCTTGCTCGACCATTGCCCTCCCGTCGCGGACACCATTCTGGACAGAAGTCCTAGTACGTAGAGTACTTTCCCTAGGTATGTGCCCGTTCGTGACTATCGTTGCGTGCATACGGACACGCTTGGGTATGTTTACCATACAAGGTTTACTAGGGAAACCTGCTTGCTCGACCATTGCCCTCCCGTCGCGGACACCATTCTTGGACAGAAGTCCTAGTACGTAGAGTACTTTCCCTAGGTATGTGCCCGTTCGTGACTATCGTTGCGTGCATACGGACACGCTTGGGTATGTTACCATACAAGGTTTACTAGGGGAAACAGGAAGGAATTTAGGCACGTTTTGTTCCATGCACAGAACTTCGTCGCTTAGGTAGCAATTTAACTTGTTTGACCCACATGATAAGAAACCTGCTTCCACGTACCGTCGCGGACACCATTCTGGACAGAAGTCCTAGTATGTAGACGTCTTATTTTACTTGATCAGTTGTATTGCCTTCGCTTTGTTCCATCGACACTTGCTACTGCTCACTAAGGGGTTTTGTTTGTGGGTGTACGATAAGCCACCGTCTATCCTATCCGGCACTTATCAACACTTTTCACCCAAGTCATAGGAACGTAGTGTACTTTCCCTGATCGGTACACAATTTGGTGCACGGCTATCCTGACCGGCAACTTGTACCAACATGGACATCCATGAACGCGTACGCTCGGGCTGCGCCCTCCGTGTTGTACTTTCCCTGATCGGTACACAATTTTGGTGCACGGCTATCCTGACCGGCACACTGTACCAACATGGACATCCATGAACGCGTACGCTCGGGCTGCGCCCTCCGTGTTGTACTTTCCTGATCGGTACACAATTTTGGTGCACGGCTATCCTGACCGGCAACTTGTACCAACATGGACATCCATGAACGCGTACGCTCGGGCTGCGCCCTCGTGTTGTACTTTCCCTGATCGGTACACAATTTTGGTGCACGGCTATCCTGACCGGCAACTTGTACCAACATGGACATCCATGAACGCGGTACGCTCGGGCTGCGCCTCCGTGTTGTACTTTCCCTGATCGGTACACAATTTTGGTGCACGGCTATCCTGACCGCACTAAATCGTCTCTTTTCGTCCATACCTAGGAACGTCGTGTAGGTTTCATCATTTTTATGTTTGATTCGGTTAATATGATTGAAAAATACGCTAAGTCCCAGAAATCTGAACTCGAATACTTCCTCCATGTTGCGCCAAAAGCTACTGACCAACGCCTAGCTTGAGACCCATTTATAGTTTAATTTCCATTAATAGTTTTGAAAAATACGCTAAGTCCCAGAAATCTGAACTCGAATACTTCCTCCATGTTGCGCCAAAAGCTACTGACCAACGCCTAGCTTGAGACCCATTTATAGTTTAATTTCCATTAATAGTTTTGAAAAATACGCTAAGTCCAGAAATCTGAACTCGAATACTTCCTCCATGTGGCGCCAAAAGCTACTGACCAACGCCTAGCTTGAGACCCATTTATAGTTTAATTCAAATAGTTTTGAAAAATACGCTAAGTCCCAGAAATCTGAACTCGAATACTTTCTCCATGTGGCGCCAAAAGCTACTGACCAACGCCTAGGTACATGGTTGGTACATGGATGTATGCATGCAGGCGTACTGCCGTGCTGGACCGGAAAATCGCACTAGCTACTAGAACGTAGAGAATTCCCCTAGATAGGTGCTTTTGCATGCCTCTGATCGACGACCATGCAACTTGCAACGTGCGACACGCGTAGGTAGGCTTCCCATACAAGTTCCCTAGGGTAGCACCAAATTGCATACTTTCAGGCGTAATTTTCGGAACGTGTGACCGTGCATGGTACAAGTATCAGTAGGCCGTGCAATTTGTTTTGCATCGTGTTGCGGTTGCAGGTGCGTCAAGATAGGAGTGTTTCGAGACTTTTGCCAAGCTGAGTGCCATTTGCAGGATAATTGATGTTCTAGCCACGTTAAACATGCCACTTAATGCTGAAAAGGAAAAAGCCGTTTTAGGGACGTACTGTCAAAAAGGTTGCCAGCAGCGCTTTCCTCTCGAGTTCAGGATTCTTGGACTTAGCGTTTTTTCACGATCCAATCAAAAGACCAGATCGTGAAATAAACAATTAAACAAGTATGTACTAGTACATCCCTTCAACCGAAGGAAGTACACCATACATGACCCGTACGCCAATCATCCAAGCACATGACACGTCGACTAAGTCAACACATCATACAACTTGGACAACCGACGGGCAAGTAGGTCATCTCGTACACGACACATCGACCGACGAGGTCAACACGCCATGCACAAGACATCCTACTACCAGACCGACCACCTCGACACAGACACGTTAACCAAACATGGTCAACATCATCATGCGCAAGGCAACCGGCCCAAACGGGTCAACATATACAACTTGTAACGAGAGCATGTAAGCTTACTGGTGTGGTCTGCACGTTCCTCGCATCAAGACAATCAAGTCAAGAAGGAGGAACGCCGACAAGCTCATTAGTGTTACGCGTCCATCTCCAACCTATGTCAAGTCACTCGTCTGACAAGGAAGAAGAAGCACGACACATGTCCACTAATGTAAAGGAACAGTCTCCAGACAAGTCAAGTCGCTCGTCTGACAAGGAAGGAGCCTGCACCAAGCTTCACCAGTATCCACAAGTCCATTGTCTGTGAAGGCGGTCGAGCACAACACAGACCAGACAAGGTGAACAAAAGCTTACTACGAGTACTTATATGACTCACTGGTGTGGTCCGCACGGTCCTC
>NW_024428694.1:0-19440 GCF_017562075.2 Anopheles merus | reverse complement strand
TGAAAAACCTCTAAAGTCATTTTAGAGCCTTTGTATAAACCTTTAGGACACTTGCGAGAACCTCGGAACGCATGTTAGAGTGCTTGTATGAACCTTGGAAACACCTTGGACAACCTCTGAAGTTATTCGAGGGTATTTGTATATAAACCTTGGTGACCCCCTGGGCAAACCGCGAAGGAATTCAAGAGTATTGTTTTGCACCTTGGGGACACCTTGGACAACCTGGGAAGGCATTCTAGATCATTTGTTTTACTACGTTTGACGTTTAACTGTTCGGCCGCACTTTCGTCGCGCTCCGTGATTTTTCAGTAATTTCTTGTGTTTTCTGCGTCGCATCGCATTGTTGCCTATTCTACGGACTATTAAACTGCTTCACATCATCGTTGCGTGTTGGCGAATTGTTTTAGTTGCACCGCAACTGTGGTTTCCTGCTGTTTTTCCTGCTCGGCTTAGCAGTGTTGTGCTGTGATTACGCGTGATTTCGCGATGGCGGCTATTTGCTTCTCGTGTGCTGAACCGCTAGAGGCCACCGGCTGCATCATCAGTTGTGCATATTGTGACGCTACGTTCCACCGCGGCTGTTGCAAATTGCCCCCCGAGCTGATTGACGCAGTATTGTCCAATGTCGACCTGCACTGGAGCTGCATTGGCTGCACTAACATTCTTAAAAATCCGCGCTGCCGTTCGGTAAAAGAAATAGGCGCCCAGGTCGGTTTCCAAGCCGCCCTCACCTCAGCTGTAGCAGCTATCGGCAAGCTCGTTGAGCCTATTGTCGCCGAAGTTCGCAGTGGTTTTACCCTCCTTCAAACTGCATCCACGCCTCACATTCGGAATCCTGATCCTCGACCGGCTACGGGTAGAAAGCGGAGGCGCGTAATCGAGGATTCGGCATCTCCTGGTGTAAACAGAATTGTAAACAATCGCGGTAACATCCTTTGTGCCGCGTCATCGCCAAACGCATACACCAATACCACGATTGCCGTCCAGCCGGCACCTACACAACCTCATGAACTGGTGGGAACCGATCCGTTATCATCACCGCTTCAAGCTGCACCTCGTGAGCCATTCACAGATAGGATCTGGATCCGCCTATCCCGCTTATCAACAGCCGTCACTGTGGAACAAGTGGTCGCTTCTGTAAAGCGTCGCTTAGCCACCGATGACGTTATAGCGTATTGCCTGCTGAGAAGAGGGGTTAGTGTGGACAGCATGAATTGGCTTTCATTCAAAGTGAGAGTCCCGGCTATCCTTCGAGATGCGGCACTCACACCATCCACTTGGCCAGTCGGTATCGGTGTACGTGAGTTTTTTCCATCCCGTCAACACGACCACCAAACCTCATCTCCTATAGCCACCCGAAACCGCTTTACAACACGCACACCAGCTACTAGTACTGATCACCGCTACACCACACGCACACCAACAACGACTCACCGTTTAGCAGCACGCACGTCTACTCCACCTGGTCCTGAAACAACATCATCACAACAGTGTCACCCCCCGGTGAATGATACCTTGGAAGCACCCAACTCAACACTTGTTTCTGGACCGCCCCAAAACCACCGCGCTTCATCTCCGCACCTGCACCAGTCTACAATCGATCGCTTTTTTCTCAACTAGACGAAGTTCCGCTCATTGCACGCAACAAACACGCCAAGCCTCATGCTCTGACAACGCAGCTCAATGACTTACCGTATACCCGCTTTATCCAACCACCACAATGACAACGCTACCGCTGAGTATTTAAGCTGCTATTATCAAAACGTTAGAGGTTTGCGCACTAAAACAAAAGAATTTCACCTAGCTGTATCGGAGGCTGACTTCGACCTTATCGCCCTCACGGAAACTTGGCTTGTTGACAACATTCCATCTGCTCTTCTCTTCAACAACAACTTCTCTGTTTACCGCTGTGATCGCTCTCTCAGCGGCTCTAGCTCTCGCGGTGGTGGTGTTTTGCTAGCCGTTTCTAACGCATACGAGTCGATAGAATTACCTTCCCGTGATCGTTCTCTCGAGTATATTTGTGTGCGCGTCACCTGCAATAACGCACATCTGTACGTCATGGTAGTATACATTCCACCGCAGCTTAGCTCCGAGATATCGACTCTTCGCTCTCTACATGATTGTATCAGCGGCTTCACTCTCACACTGAAGCCTTCGGATCTGCTGTTTGTTATTGGCGATTTCAATCAGCCTAGCATAAGCTGGTCCACAGCTGATCCTTCGTCCTCGCCAGCATACTCATCAATCACGCACTATGAACCAACTGCGCGCTCACTGGCCAACAACACCTTTGTGGATGGATTTAAATTTAACGGATTAGTGCAACTTAATCACATCAATAATTCGCACGGACGCATGCTTGACCTGCTCTACGCTAACAATGCTGCAGCTAAATTGTGTTCGCCTGTCTTTCCAAGTGTTGTTCCGCTTGTACCTCTTGACTCCTATCACCCGGCGTTTGACTTCAATATACGTATTAACTCGTCGACCCGACGCAATTCGACGACTCGACAAAACTCGACGACAACCGCATTTTATCGTTATAACTTTGCTAAAGCTGACTATGTGAAACTGAACGACATGATTTCAATGTTTAACAATAGCTTTCATTGTTCCAATTTTATTTCACTTGACGAAGCAGTATGTTCATTCTCGTCCTTCATGCTGCAAGCCTTTGTTGTATGCGTCCCAGTTCAGCGTCCTAAACCTAACCCCCCCTGGGCGGACCGCACACTCAAACGACTCAAACGTGTAAAAAGAGCTGCTTATCGTCACTACCAAACGCGCCGCTGCCAAAGATCTCGCTCGATCTACTTTGACACGCACTCTTTATACTGCAGTTATAATAGGTTTCGATATCGCAGATATTTGAGTAAAATCCAACGTAACCTCTGCAGGTGGCCTGACTCGTTTTGGCGCTTCTACCACAGCAAAACAAAATCCACGCATACACCGAAATCCATTACGTACAAAGGAGCAACAAGTGCCAACACTAATGAAATGTGCAATCTCTTCGCGGATTGCTTCGCAGATTGCTTTTCACCGGCCATGAATGATACCGATACCATTGATGCTGCTCTCGTCAACACTCCGGCTGGCGCAATTAACATGAGCACTCCTTTCATCGACAGTGAGATCGTTTTATCAGCCCTAATGCAACTAAAGCCTTCCTTCGCTCCTGGACCCGACGGAATTCCTTCTACCGTGCTGAAACGCTGTCAAACGACAGTAGCACCTATCCTTGCAAAATTGTTCAATGCATCGCTAGCCAATGGCTACTTTCCCAAAACATGGAGGAAATCTTGGATGGTTCCTATTTACAAAAGGGCGACAGGACAGATGCCATCAACTACCGGGGTATTACATCTTTGTGTGCCATTGCCAAGGTGTTCGAACTAGTGATATACAACATCTGCTACATGCATGCCGCAGCTACCTAATCCCGTATCAACATGGATTCGTGCCAAAAAAGTCGACTACCACGAACCTGGTTGAATTTGTAACCTATTGCACTAGTCAAATTGATGCCGGAGCTCAAGTCGATGCAATTTATACAGATCTGAGAGCAGCATTCGACTCTCTTCCGCACGCAATTCTTCTCGCTAACTCGACAAGCTAGGAGTTCCCAGCTCGCTCGTACAGTGGCTTAAGTCTTACCTAATTAATCGCACATACATCGTGAAAATTGATAACCACATGTCCAAAGAAATAGTCAGCAGCTCGGGTGTGCCACAAGGAAGCAATATTGGCCCGCTTCTCTTCATATTGTTTATCAACGATGTTACCCTCGCTTTACCTCCCGACAGTATCAGTCTGTTTGCCGATGGCGCAAAAATTTTTGCGCCTATTTACAACACAGGTGATTGTACATTCCTGCAAGACTGCATCGAAATTTTCTGTTCGTGGTGCAAGCGTAATGGACTGACTATCTGCATCGAGAAATGCTACTGTGTGTCTTTTAGTCGATGCAGGAGCCCAGTGACTGGGACCTACTTCATGGACGGCTCTGCAGTTAATCGACAGAATCATGCCAAAGACCTGGGCGTTCTGCTTGACTCTAGTTTGAACTTTAAAGAGCATATCGATGACGTTGTAGCCAGAGGAAATCAATTACTTGGCGTGGTTATCCGGACAACTAATGAATTCCACAACCCCATGTGCATCAAAGCTGTGTACAACTGCATCGTTCGTTCGGTTCTGGAATATTCGTGCGTAGTCTGGAGCCCAACTACCGCTTCTTCAATTGCTCGACTTGAGGCGATTCAACGTAAGCTCACGAGATATGCCCTACGCCTACTTCCCTGGCAGGATCGCAATAATCTTCCTCCGTATGCTGCGCGGTGCCGTCTTCTAGGCCTTGAACCTCTTTCGGTTAGAAGACGCAATGCACAGTGCTCTTTCATCGCTGGATTGCTAAATGGCTCTATCGACTCATCGCCTTTGTTGCATCGAGTCGATATCTATGCACCATCCCGAACACTTAGGTCTAGAGAAACTCTACGGCTCGCTCAACCCCGTTCCAGTGCTGGTCGGTCTGACCCTATGTTCCGCATGTCGGCTGTCTTCAACACTGTCTCGGATTGCTTCGACTTCGACATCTCAACTCAGTGCTTCAAGGAACGTCTCCGGCTTTTGCCGTGGCCGCAGTGAATTGCGATGTAAATCTTATTTTTGCTATGTATTTTTTTTCTCAATCGAACTGTTACATCTTAATTAGGCCATACGGCCCGTTGAAGATTAAATAAATAATAATAATAATAATAATAATAATAATAATAATAATAATAATAATAATAATAATAATAATAATAATAATAATAATAATAATAATAATAATAATAATAATCATAATAATAATAATAATAATAATAATAATAATAATAATAATAATAATAATAATAATAATAATAATAATAATAATAATAGTAATTGGGAATCTATGTATTTTCGTGCTTCAAAGAAAGACACGTTGTAATCAATTTTATATTTAATGACTTCCTGTTCCTAGAGATAAAATGGGCAGGATTTGTCAAAAGAATTTTGGTTGTCTTTGCAATTCACACGTTTCATTGGAGCAGTGCATTCACCATGGGCAGGAATACCACAATTGTGTCAAACCTGTGAGGTTTTGCATCTCAGTCTGGTATGACCATAGTGAGCACAATTAAGACAAAGAATGGGTTTGGGATAATATGTACGGGGAATCACTTGGAGTGGGCCAAGGCAGATAACAGAGGAGACACGGGTTGCAGCAATACGGAGGAGGAAAGAATTGGTAGGTATTATTTCACTATTAACTTTACGAGTTAAACGACGCACTTTAGTAACTTGTTGGTCTTTTAAATTTTCTAGAACTTCTTCATCCTTCACATGTTTAACGTCGGTAGAGAAAATTACGCATTGGACGGTATTAAGAGTAGTGTGGGGTGTGATGGCGAGAAGTGTTCCATTAATGAGTTTAGTTAGTGTTTTTAAATTTTTGTAGTGGAACAATGATCGGGGTTTTAAAAGGTACTTGGAATTATTGTTAATCAGGATACCTTCAACCGATCGTCCAACATGTTGTTGTAGACTTTTTCCGACAATGAACGGTTCTGGTAGCAGCTTTCCTTCTTCGGTAGTAAGGAACAGATACATTACCTCTCCCTCCTCGCCCTTAAACCATTACGGGTATGTCCTAGCCCGAGAACTCGTGCCGTTAGGGGGATGAGCCCTCGCGGCAAGAGGAGGGTCCGACATATCGTCGGCCCTCTCAGCACTGGTACTTGAAAAACGTCACTGTCACAATTTTTCCTCAATGTCCACTGCACCACAATACCACTTCACTTCTGAACACAGATGTCTTATGAGAGTCCACCAGACTAATGTTTTTAAACACTCACTTCATAGAAACTTCCACCATCTGCACTCACAAAACAGGCTACAACCTTGGGCCACAACACTTAACGTAGCGCTTTGAGGATAGCGAACAACGTAAAGTGCGTTAGGATTCTCCTTGAAAATGTTAAATTTTAACTTTTCCGTCTCGCTGTGAAAACAACGAACGACGTAAAAGGATGTCTAAGTTTGTTTTTTTTTTGTGTTGGTCTGTGGTCTAAGGAACTTTCCATGGTGGAACAAAATCAGATAATAGGTGAAAATATGAGGTGCCGACATTAGCTGGCCGCCACTGTATACATCACCTACCACAATTATATGGACAGTCGTTTTTCGCGAAAAAAAAAATACGGAGATAGTATTTTGTATAGTATAGTATTTTGCACAACTCATACATTCGCTGTTTTGATTTATCTCTTACGGATTTTCTGCAAATCGCGAAAAACGACTTTCCATGTTATTATTATTATTTTATTATTTTATTTATTACAAATATCTGCCACGAAAGCTCAATATAGGACTTAAAATTAATCTTAAAAGTAAACAAAACATCTTAAATGTTGCCTAACCAGACACTAAACGCTAGGCCCTCGGCTATTTTAAATCGAGTAAGGACACACAACGGTATGGAGCATTAGGCTAGGGATTATTAGGAGGGCGACACTAAAGGAATCAAAGTGACGTATGAACATAGAACAAAGGGAAGCTGGAGAAAGATGGAAGTCAAAATGAAGGGAAGCTTGGTTGAACGTTCTGAAACATTGAAGCAGAGCATCACAAGACCCGAATAAAGTACGTCGGGTGGGCAAATGGAGAATAGTAGGATGGCGTAAGATGGGAGATGGTGCATACAACGGAATTTGTGAAAGGAGGTTAGGAGCATCCGTTACGTTAAGTCAGCCCAAAAAATATTCAACAAGCTGAATATTTTACAGAAAAAGGCGAATTATGGCCGCAATAGGCATGGGGTGGTAAAAGTAATTATAGGCGGTATGAAAGTTATTTTGAGCCATAAACTATCGCCATTGTCCTTCCACATATTCGGGGCCAAGTACTCTTTTGAGCATCTTCCTCTCGAACGCGGCTAAGAGGGTTTCGTCAAATTTGGACAGTGTCCATGTCTCAGAGGCGTATGTGAGTACCGGAACTATTTAGGTTATGTGCTTTTTAGTTGGCACGTTTTTCAATACATTTTTTTTTTCTCGGCAAACCATGAGATTTTTGTGAAATTTAGAAAAACCGGGTTTTCCATACAAACGCTTACTTTTAATTGAACCAACTTTTTTTTAATTAAGCCAACTATCGAGCGTTCAACTATAAAGCATGCCAAGTAAAAAGCGTTCAACTATTGAATTCTTACTGTATTATTTTTCTCTAACCGCAGGACTCCACACAGCATAACACGGAGCGCAACATAACAACTGACAGCTGCCAAACGCGTCAGAAAACGCTTTATTGCCGGTACCATGTTTTGAATATCCTTAGTAGGCCGCTCATTTCTCGTTGAAAAGCTACCAACCTACTGCGACCCGCTGCGCAAATTCGAGCAGTTTCCAGCGCAGGAAATGTACCAAAATCTGCGCTGGCCAGCGCAGATTTTGGCTGGTCTCCCGCGCTGGACTTCAGCGATTCCTGCGCAGGGTTAGCGCCATCTGTTGGCGAAATGGACGAACTATTTATGGCGGTGGAGCAAAAAAAACGGTCAAAAATTTTAAAATTATTGGAGTCCATTTTTTCGTCCGCTTCTTCTCCCTCCCTCAACCTGCCTTGCCTTACTTGCGCTTCTGCCCGTGCCTTCCGCTGATTGGGTGTTGTGGTGTATGCGTTGATTCATGTATGTGCATTGCGGTTGTGTATTGTTATTGGTGGGTGTTAGCATTTATTAATTTGTGTGTGTCCTTGAGACGATGCGGGAGAAGCTGGATTGGGATTCAAAGTGTTATCGGTGTATTGATGGTTTATTTTATTTCGTGTCGCTGCTGATAAGACCATTCGATGCCCGTGCCCATCGAGAGTGAAGAAGCCTATTTCAAACAAGCGTAGGAGAACGTCTAACACTAATCTAATGTTTTTTTTTAATTTGAACATGTTTGACGCTTCAACGACCTTCTAAGCATCATGTAGCATAGTGTATAGTGGCAATAAAATAACTTTTTTTAAATGTGCAGAAATCTGTCTTGAGTTTTTGGGTCGTCACACACACGCACACACACAGCACGGGGAAAGTGAACGTCCACTCTACCATGCCGCGATCTCCCTCCCCGCCCGGCCCTTTGCATGAGGATGCGCTACATGATAGCTGAACCAGCCTTTCTTCCGATAAGGTAGCCGTACTCGCTCGTGCGGGAGGGGGGAGGGTTGGTGAAGGGTGGAGGGTGCGTGCTCGCGTGTGCGCTTTTGTGGGTGCGTGCTGGCGTGCGCGCTTTCGTGCGTGAGTGCTCGCGTGCGCGCGTACGTGCATGTGTGCATGTGTGCGTGCGTGCGTGTGTGTGTGTGCGTGAGTGCGTGCAATTGTGTGTACGTGCGTTCATGCATGTATGCGTGCGTGCGTGCGTGTGTGTATGTGTGTCCTGAGAGACAACACAACCATTGGATTGGCACTACCATTTTTGCGACCGGCTCTGCTGTTGGGGGTATTAAAAAGACACACGATTGAAGCAAACGTGCGTGTGATATGTAGCACGTTTCTTTCCAATTCAGCTAGCGGATGCAAGTGGAAACAACATTATGAATTGAATTCATACTAAAGAGGATTCTGATTTTTGTATTACGGTGAGCGTATGGTGCTGCACCTGTCCGTCCAGAGTCTGGCGGCTTGTTGGCTTGGAGTCGGTATCGTGACGCCGTGGGACCGGCACTGCCTTGGAATGGGTAAGGCTCGGTAGGTTCATGTCCTTTGTTCAAGTGTATTCCGTGCATTTGTCGCGCCACGGCGGTAGACCCGGCAGCAACAAAGTCATAACAAACTCTTTCCCGGTACGGATGGCGCTTCAAAGTTCTTTTTCTTATTATTATTCTTGTCATTACGGCCTACGCGATCATGTTGGCCTTTTCAGGACTTGACGTACACGTAGCCGGATAGTTAGTTCTTGCTACGGCGGACGGTTCATACTAGGCTTGGGCAATTTGATTCTTTTCAGTGAACGCGTGCGATGTAGTTCGTTCAGTATGATGAACTGAACGCGTGCGGTAGGTCAGTCGCTCAATTGTAGCTAAGTACCATTTTTTTAAATATTATGTTTAATTTTATCGAGATTTTAATGCAAGAACAAAAAGTTATTGCTTTTAAGGCTGCATTTTTAATTATAAATACCGTCAGTCCGAGATACGCGGTTCATACATAACTAGGTAACTAGGTTTTTACATTAAACCATTTATGTATCACAATTCATGCAGAAAATTTGAAAATTTCTGGTTTTTAAGAGGCTCTAAAATTTTTGGTAAAACAGTAATTTATCTTGCATTTGAGAATCCTTTGAGCCAATTATACTAATTGCACACAAGAACTTAGAAAACGTAGCTCGAGAACAAACTGTATATACTTAAGTTGATTTGTAACAAAAGCTAATATAAATGAGTAAAATCTACAAGCTTTCTTTTTTATGTTGCTGTGCGCTTAACGAGTTCTTTTTGTGCGACTGAACTAACTGAACGCGCGTGCGGCAGTGTGCGGCAAGAGTTCTTTTTGTGCGACTGAACTAACTGAACGCGCGTGCGACAGTGTGCGACAAGAGCTCTTTTTGTGCGGTAGTGTGCGACTGACCCCACTGAATACGAGTGCGGCAGTGTGCGACTGAACTAACTGAACGCGCGTGCGGCAGTGTGCGATAAGAGCTCTTTTCGTGCGGTAGTGTGCGACTGACCCCACTGAATACGCGTGCAGCAGTGAGCGACCGAACTAACAGAACGCGCGTGCGGCAGTGTGCGACAAGAGTTCTTTTTGTGCGGTAGTGTGCGACAGACCCAACTGAACACGCGTGCGGCTGTGTGCGAATGACCCATCGGCTATGAGTGTTCTTTCTCACTCAGAATGGGGTCTGTGTGCGGCAGGAGTTCTTTTTGTGCGGCTGTGTGCGATTGATCAATCTGACCACGCTAGCAATATGTGCATTCTTTCTTGCGCAAAGTGCGATCGATCTTCTTGTGTCGTTGTGTGTGACAAATTCTGCCGACCCAAAACGAATGTTTTTTTTTTTCGTTCAGTCTATGACACCGACAGTTATCTTGCATCTCTTTCAGAGCACATTTCAGTTAGTTCTGTATGCGTGCGGAAGACCTACCCGTTCACTTTTTCGCGTGCGGCGATCAACCGCACACTATAATGAACTGAGTGTGCGGCATAGGTCTCGCACAATTGTCCCATGCCTAGTTCATACGCGTTTAGAACCCACGACGAGCATGCAGATGTGAGGAATGACGGCGGTGCTGCGGGACCGCTCCTATCCAACGTGCAACTTGCATACTGCCACACTGCCTCCTGTTCGGTGCATACGGAGCAGGCAGGAGGAAGGATGCACCTCCTCAACAAAAAACACCGTCATGAACCAGCGGTGGATCTAACGGTAGACGGACTAGGCGGACGCCGAAGATCTCTAGTATGTAGTATGGCGTATGTTTACAAGTGGACAGAGTATTAGCGACAAGGGCCCGCGGAAAGATGGTTGTTGGGCCCTGTGGCGGGAGAACCATTTGCCCCCCCCCCCCCTCGCCCCTCATGCCGGCAATAATTGTAGGGCCTGTGACCGATGATCGTAAAGGTCCCATGGCCTAAGCCCCCTCCCTCCCTCCGCTGGCAATTTAGATATACTGTTAAATCTCCCAACAGCTGTGTGCCAGTACCCCCTCCCCCGGTCATCAGTTACCATTTACAGGGGCTTCAACTCGTCTTTCAGCCTTTCATGAACACCTTCCTTTCCGATAGATCATAACACGGAAGAAAACACATTTGGCGAAAGTGTTGCACACACACTAACACCGATGTGCAGAGTAACAAAGTTGCTTAACACGTTCAGTTCGATGGCAGGCCCCAGGGCGGTGCCAGTGAAATTTCCAGTATGCCGGTTTCACAATCAGCTTGCTTTTTATATTAGGCTTGGGCAATTTGATTCTTTTCAGTGAACGCGTGCGATGTAGTTCGTTCAGTATGATGAACTGAACGCGTGCGGTAGGTCAGTCGCTCAATTGTAGCTAAGTACCATTTTTTTAAATATTATGTTTAATTTTATCGAGATTTTAATGCAAGAACAAAAAGTTATTGCTTTTAAGGCTGCATTTTTAATTATAAATACCGTCAGTCCGAGATACGCGGTTCATACATAACTAGGTAACTAGGTTTTTACATTAAACCATTTATGTATCACAATTCATGCAGAAAATTTGAAAATTTCTGGTTTTTAAGAGGCTCTAAAATTTTTGGTAAAACAGTAATTTATCTTGCATTTGAGAATCCTTTGAGCCAATTATACTAATTGCACACAAGAACTTAGAAAACGTAGCTCGAGAACAAACTGTATATACTTAAGTTGATTTGTAACAAAAGCTAATATAAATGAGTAAAATCTACAAGCTTTCTTTTTTATGTTGCTGTGCGCTTAACGAGTTCTTTTTGTGCGACTGAACTAACTGAACGCGCGTGCGGCAGTGTGCGGCAAGAGTTCTTTTTGTGCGACTGAACTAACTGAACGCGCGTGCGACAGTGTGCGACAAGAGCTCTTTTTGTGCGGTAGTGTGCGACTGACCCCACTGAATACGAGTGCGGCAGTGTGCGACTGAACTAACTGAACGCGCGTGCGGCAGTGTGCGATAAGAGCTCTTTTCGTGCGGTAGTGTGCGACTGACCCCACTGAATACGCGTGCAGCAGTGAGCGACCGAACTAACAGAACGCGCGTGCGGCAGTGTGCGACAAGAGTTCTTTTTGTGCGGTAGTGTGCGACAGACCCAACTGAACACGCGTGCGGCTGTGTGCGAATGACCCATCGGCTATGAGTGTTCTTTCTCACTCAGAATGGGGTCTGTGTGCGGCAGGAGTTCTTTTTGTGCGGCTGTGTGCGATTGATCAATCTGACCACGCTAGCAATATGTGCATTCTTTCTTGCGCAAAGTGCGATCGATCTTCTTGTGTCGTTGTGTGTGACAAATTCTGCCGACCCAAAACGAATGTTTTTTTTTTCGTTCAGTCTATGACACCGACAGTTATCTTGCATCTCTTTCAGAGCACATTTCAGTTAGTTCTGTATGCGTGCGGAAGACCTACCCGTTCACTTTTTCGCGTGCGGCGATCAACCGCACACTATAATGAACTGAGTGTGCGGCATAGGTCTCGCACAATTGTCCCATGCCTATTCTAGATGCAGGCAGAACGGAAAGTTGATGAAAATCAGCGCCGGGCTGAACATGTTATTGTAAATTGGGGTTCTGTGCGTTGCACAGCAAACCCTCCAGCGTGAGCAGCGATTCCGTAGTCATTTTTACATTACAGCGATTGAACTCATTGCGCTCTGTTGGTTTGATTTGTGAAAATTAAACTTGTTGATGACAGCGCCGCATAATTAGGTCATCACGGCCTGGGAACTGACCGACCGAACGAAAAAAATTGTAAGCAAATCTAATGTAAACAATATCGACCAAATAAAAACTGCTGATCGCGATCTATCAGCAGAAAATTAGTATATAAGTTAGGAATAAGCATGAATAAATCGACTTTCAAGCACAAGAACTCAAAGACTAAGTTGTTTGTCTGTTCCAAGCCAAGTCGGACGGTAAAATCCTCCTGTCTTGGCGCTTCCCAACGAGTTCAGACTCGGTGCGGAAAATATATGGTGGCTCCAGAGAGGAATAGTAGAGACCTCGCAACGTACAAGTCGGAGGTTAACTTCCGATCTTGAAACCCAGAGTCGGCAGGAACATACAAGTCGGAGGTTAGCTTCCGATCTTGACGAACGTGTTCCTGACCGATAGAGAAAAACAACCGGCGCTCCAACGGAGGAAGGTTCGTAAAAGCGGAAAACATCGCGAATGTATAATAGTAGCCAAAAACTTAAAGTGCAACAAACCAAACGAGTGCAAAAAAAAACGCCTGAAACAGTGCTTAAGAAGTCCAAGGTACAGAGACAGAATTCAGTAAGGCGCCGTACGATCACCGATATATTGTGATTGAATAAAGACACCGGTGGTAAAAAACGACGTTCGCTATATCGTTTCGGTCGTACCACAGGTTTGAAAACAAAACAAAAAGGGTGTGTGTGTGCAGTGAAACGCAACCTCAGAAAGGGCGTTTAAAAACGGACGACCTGAGAACATCTGATCGAAAATCATTACGTAGCGTACTAGTAACAAAGTGCAGTGTAAACAATTATGCGTGTGGCACACATTCGCGTTGAGAACGTAGTAAAACTCACAAGACGCTAACGACCGCGGTTTACGGACGTTCCCGTAAAGCACCGGCAGTGTACTCCAATTACAACAACACAAGTAAATGTGCGGATCAAGAAAAGATCAACAGTTGGGGAGTGTAACGATACGGAAGTGCATACAAAAAAGAAATCTTCGAGCTAAACCGTATCCGGCTTTAGCATTTCCGGGAAACCACAAACATAAAGGTGTTGATAAGAGTGCGAACTAGTGGAGTGGTACGTGTCCAGCTTATTGACGTGTGTTGATACGGTGATCGGTAGCCAATGGTCATCGCCCCGGAAGACCCGATTATCCAACGAAAAAGCGTGGCGGCAATACTACCCAAGCAGCGGATCTGAAGGCGACCAGAAGACAGGGGTACTGACGACATCGCGGGGGATCACCTGAAGACGACCTCGAGCAGGACAAGCAGGGGCGTTGTAAGAGCAGCAACGACACGACGACACCCATCCAGATCGGCAGCGACAGCCCAGTTACTTTATCCACCGGTTACGCAAAGTGAGTAGTATGGATATCATATTTAAAAGCAACCCGAAAGGCAATTGCAAGCTATGCAAGAACCCCGATGAGTGGGACACACAAGTTAATTGTATCGAGTGTGACAGATGGTTACATCTCAAATGTCTGAAGCTAGAAGGTCCCGTTAAAAAATATGTGTGTCCAAAATGCTACACAATAGCTGAGGAACGCAAGGGAAATAGGGAGGCCTTAATGCAAACAGAGAGGCTACTAAAAGGAAAAACTGAAGCGGAAAAAAGAACTAGAGAAGAAAACGAAAAGTGTGAGAAGGAAATCGAAAGACTAGAAGACATATTAAGAAATGAAGAAGTACATAACCAATCCGACACAACTCACCTACAAGACGACCTACAGACACTTACAACAAACGTAAATAAAATGGCAAACTTGGGTTTTGCTCCACGCAAGAAGACAGCTTTAAAACTTCCGGATTTCTATGGCAATTATAGAACATGGCCTCGTTTTAAACTACTATTCGAAGAAACCACTCGAACAGAAAAATTTACGAATTTGGAAAACCTTACACGGCTCCAAATTCACCTTAAGGGAGATGCATTGCGATCCGTTAGCGGGTTGATGTTGAACCCAAGTAACGTGGATGCAATCTTGGAAAGATTGGGGAGGTTATATGGCAACCCAGTTAGCATTTTTAACGCCTTACTAAAAGACCTTATGGTGGTTAAACGGGCATCTTTGGAAAATCCATCTTCGATTATTGAGTTCTGTAACGCACTGAATAACATGGTGGAAAATATGACCATGTTGAACCAAACGGAGTACTTGATGGACCAAAGGCTCCTTACAGATCTGGTCGCAAAACTCTCTCCGGACCTTAAAACCAGGTGGCTCAGAGATTCACTTAACGAGGAAGGTGACAAAATCAAAACCTTGAAAGATTTCAGCAAATGGTTGAAACCAACAGAAGACGTGGCGATCACACTTCTTGCTATGGAAGGTGGTCAAAGAGACAGACCGGCGAGGCTGAATACTCACTATTCAGCCAGCCATCAAATTTCAAATAAAAGCTGTCTAATTTGCAGCCGTCCTCATGAAACCATATCTTGTTACAAGCTAAAGAATGCCTCAGTAAACGAAAGATGGAAAATGCTGAAGGAGAAAAACGTTTGCACTAACTGCTGCAAATTCTCTAACCATGCGGCCATTAACTGTCGCTCAAGGCCGCAGTGTACAGTGGATGGTTGTGGACGACTACACAACACCATATTGCATGAAGAAAAATTCAACTCAATGGGCGCGGCGTCAAAAGCACATTTAAATTTTCATCAAAACTCGGAACAATACCTATTTCAAGTTCTGCCAATAACTGTCTATAACGAAAACAACTCCATCGAAACATTTGCATTGATAGACCCAGGATCCTCAACGAGCCTCATGACAGAAAGCCTATGACAGAAACTAAATCTGCATGGCCCAAGGAAGCCGTTAACACTTTCGTGGACAAATGGATGCAACCAGGTAGAAGATACAAGCACGTCGGTATCTCTGAAACTCAGAGGTCCAAACGGCAGGCTGCTTTATGTCAAGGACATTAGGACAGTAAATGAACTGGACCTACCCACTCAAAGCATCAATGCAAACGTGTTGAAGAGAAAATTTTCCCACTTAAAGACGGTAAATATTTCAAGCTACAAAAATGCTAAACCCACCATTCTGTTAGGACTTCCACATGCCTATTACACGCAAGCTGTGGTGTCCAAATCAGGAGCGCCCAATGAACCAGTGGCACACAAAACACGCATTTGGAAAGTGCAGAGATGGTGATGCAAAAGAAAATCAACATCTTTTCACAATACAGGATAAGAAAGAGGAGGAAGAAAAGTCAATGAGGGACCTGATGAAAAGGTTTTTTTCAACAGAAGAATTTGGCGTAAGGGAAACCAAATTCACCCCAAAATCAAAGGACCATGAAAGAGCCCTAAATGTAATGAATGACACACTGAAATATACAAATAATCAGTATGAGATTGGCCTACTTTGGAAAAATCCCAATGTATCCTTACCAAGCAGCTACGCACAGGCGCTAAGAAGGCTCGAAGGTCAAGAACGGAAAATGAAAGGTAATGACGAGATGAAAACCTGGTATAAAAATCAAATTACTGATTATGTTCAGAAAGGTTACGCTCGTAAACTAACACCATTTGAATTGCTGAATAGAGATCCAAAGATCAATTACATTCCCCATTTTATGGTCATCAATCCAAATAAGCCAACTCCAAAACCAAGACTGGTTTTCGATGCAGCTGCAAAGAACGAAGGGATTTCACTTAACTCTACTCTCTTGTCCGGACCAGACGCCACTACGTCAATTTTTGGAGTATTAATCCGCTTTCGCGAATACCCTATCGCCTGTTCAGGGGACATCAAGGAGATGTTCCATCAGATACGGATCCGCAAAGAACATCAAGTGGCTCAACGATTTTTGTTCAGGGATAATCCACGCAACGAACCCCAAGTATACGTTATGAACGTCATGACCTTCGGTGCCACATGCTCTCCTGCTTGTGCCCAGTTCGTTAAAAATGAAAACGCCTTAAAATATAAAGACAAATACCCCACTGCAGTGGAAGCAATAGTAAAAAACCACTATGTTGATGATTATCTTGATAGTTTTCGGACTATCAATGATGCAATCAAGACTATTAACGAGGTTTGCCTCATACATGATAGAGCGCATTTCTTTATGAGAAATTTCGTTTCTAACTGTCAGGAGGTAATAAGAAGCATCCCAGATGATAGATCCTCACAACAAGAGCTGCTGCACATCTCTAATAAAGATATGAATTTTGAGAAAATTTTGGGGCAATACTGGGACAAACAAACGATGTGTTAAGGTATAAACTTAAGCATACCCCGTGTTCCATAATTTCAAAAAGAGAAATGCTAGCCTACTTGATGAAAATATATGATCCATTGGGGCTAGCGGCAAACTATACTACGCAAGCGAAGGTCATCATCCAAGAAATTTGGAAAACAGAACTGGATTGGGATAGCCCAGTACCAGAACGCATAATGGAACAATGGCAAAGATGGAAGGAAAGAATAAAGGAACTAGAACACATACAAATACCTAGATGCTACTCGGTGGCTAGCAATATCGAAGTAACTGAGTTACACACTTTCGTTGACGCTTCGGAGAAAGCGTTCGCAGCAGTAGTGTACTTAAGAACATTAACAGAAAAGGGGATTGACGTAAACATAGTGGCGGCAAAAACGAGAGTGGCACCAATAAAACCACTCTCAATTCCTAAGCTGGAACTTCAAGCAGCAGTACTCGGAGTCAGACCATGTTGAACCAAACGGAGTACTTGATGGACCAAAGGCTCCTTACAGATCTGGTCGCAAAACTCTCTCCGGACCTTAAAACCAGGTGGCTCAGAGATTCACTTAACGAGGTGACAAAATCAAAACCTTGAAAGATTTCAGCAAATGGTTGAAACCAACAGAAGACGTGGCGATCACACTTCTTGCTATGGAAGGTGGTCAAAGAGACAGACCGGCGAGGCTGAATACTCACTATTCAGCCAGCCATCAAATTTCAAATAAAAGCTGTCTAATTTGCAGCCGTCCTCATGAAACCATATCTTGTTACAAGCTAAAGAATGCCTCAGTAAACGAAAGATGGAAAATGCTGAGGAGAAAAAACGTTTGCACTAACTGCTGCAAATTCTCTAACCATGCGGCCATTAACTGTCGCTCAAGGCCGCAGTGTACAGTGGATGGTTGTGGACGACTACACAACACCATATTGCATGAAGAAAAATTCAACTCATGGGCGCGGCGTCAAAAGCACATTTAAATTTTCATCAAAACTCGGAACAATACCTATTTCAAGTTCTGCCAATAACTGTCTATAACGAAAACAACTCCATCGAAACATTTGCATTGATAGACCCAGGATCCTCAACGAGCCTCATGACAGAAAGCCTATGACAGAAACTAAATCTGCATGGCCCAAGGAAGCCGTTAACACTTTCGTGGACAAATGGATGCAACCAGGTAGAAGATACAAGCACGTCGGTATCTCTGAAACTCAGAGGTCCAAACGGCAGGCTGCTTTTATGTCAAGGACATTAGGACAGTAAATGAACTGGACCTACCCACTCAAAGCATCAATGCAAACGTGTTGAAGAGAAAAATTTTCCCACTTAAAGACGGTAAATATTTCAAGCTACAAAATGCTAAACCCACCATTCTGTTAGGACTTCCACATGCCTATTACACGCAAGCTGTGGTGTCCAAATCAGGAGCGCCCAATGAACCAGTGGCACACAAAACACGCATTGGTTGGGTCGTATTTGGAAAGTGCAGAGATGGTGATGCAAAAGAAAATCAACATCTTTTCACAATACAGGATAAGAAAGAGGAGGAAGAAAAGTCAATGAGGGACCTGATGAAAAGGTTTTTTTCAACAGAAGAATTTGGCGTAGGGAAACCAAATTCACCCCAAAATCAAAGGACCATGAAAGAGCCCTAAATGTAATGAATGACACACTGAAATATACAAATAATCAGTATGAGATTGGCCTACTTTGGAAAAATCCCAATGTATCCTTACCAAGCAGCTACGCACAGGCGCTAAGAAGGCTCGAAGGTCAAGAACGGAAAATGAAAGGTAATGACGAGATGAAAACCTGGTATAAAAATCAAATTACTGATTATGTTCAGAAAGGTTACGCTCGTAAACTAACACCATTTGAATTGCTGAATAGAGATCCAAAGATCAATTACATTCCCCATTTTATGGTCATCAATCCAAATAAGCCAAACTCCAAAACCAAGACTGGTTTTCGATGCAGCTGCAAAGAACGAGGGATTCACTTAACTCTACTCTCTTGTCCGGACCAGACGCCACTACGTCAATTTTTGGAGTATTAATCCGCTTTCGCGAATACCCTATCGCCTGTTCAGGGGACATCAAGGAGATGTTCCATCAGATACGGATCCGCAAGAAGATCAAGTGGCTCAACGATTTTTGTTCAGGGATAATCCACGCAACGAACCCCAAGTATACGTTATGAACGTCATGACCTTCGGTGCCCCATGCTCTCCTGCTTGTGCCCAGTTCGTTAAAAATGAAAACGCCTTAAAATATAAAGACAAATACCCCACTGCAGTGGAAGCAATAGTAAAAAACCACTATGTTGATGATATCTTGATAGTTTTCGGACTATCAATGATGCAATCAAGACTATTAACGAGGTTTGCCTCATACATGATAGAGCGCATTTCTTTATGAGAAAATTTCGTTTCTAACTGTCAGGAGGTAATAAGAAGCATCCCAGATGATAGATCCTCACAACAAGAGCTGCTGCACATCTCTAATAAAGATATGAATTTGAGAAAATTTTGGGGCAATACTGGGACAAAACAAACGATGTGTTGTTAAGGTATAAACTTAAGCATACCCCGTGTTCCATAATTTCAAAAAGAGAAATGCTAGCCTACTTGATGAAAATATATGATCCATTGGGGCTAGCGGCAAACTATACTACGCAAGCGAAGTCATCATCCAAGAAATTGGAAAACAGAACTGGATTGGGATAGCCCAGTACCAGAACGCATAATGGAACAATGGCAAAGATGGAAGGAAAGAATAAAGAACTAGA
>NW_024428693.1:0-19455 GCF_017562075.2 Anopheles merus | reverse complement strand
TTTGAGGTTTGTTTTAGTTTATAGAAACCCTTCACTTCAGAGGCCATTTACTATATCCTGCGATGCTCTGATCGAAAATCCAAGAAAATTTGCATTGTGCAACTTTAATTTCCTTTCCAACGGTTGAAAAAAATTAAGGCTCTAGCTCTTCTGGTTCAAAAGTTATGGCCGTTTGAAATTTCACATTTTTCGCAAAAACAAATTTTTCGTCAAACAAGCGCTCCAGAATGACTCCACACGTTGTTTCAAGTGTCTCCAAGGGTCATCCAAGCACTCCAGAATGACTTCAGACGTTGTTCCAAGAGTCCCAAAGGGTCATCCAAGCACTCCAGAATGACTTCAGACGTTGTTCCAAGAGTCTCCAAGGGTCATCCAAGCACTCCAGAATGACTTCAGACGTTGTTCCAAGTGTCTCCAAGGGTCATCCAAGCACTCCAGAATGACTTCAGACGTTGATCAAAGTGTCTCCAAGGGTCATCCAAGCCCTCCAGAATGACTTCAGACGTTGTTACAAGAGTCTCCAAGGGTCATCCAAGCACTCCAGAATGACTTCAGACGTTGATCAAAAGTGTCTCCAAGGGTCATCCAAGCCCTCCAGAATGACTTCAGACGTTGTTACAAGAGTCTCCAAGGGTCATCCAAGCACTCCAGAATGACTTCAGACGTTGTTCCAGAGTCTCCAAGGGTCATCCAAAGCACTCCAGAATGACTTCAGACGTTGTTCCAAGAGTCTCCAAGGGTCATCCAAGCACTCCAGAATGACTTCAGACGTTGTTCAAGAGTCTCCAAGGGTCATCCAAACACTCCAGATTGACTTCAGATGCTATTGCAAGCTCCACTGTACTTAGGATCCATTTGGCATGTTTCACCAACATTTTGAGGTTTGTTTTAGTTTATAGAAACCCTTCACTTCAGAGGCCATTTACTATATCCTGCGATGCTCTGATCGAAAATCAAGAAAATTTGCATTGTGCAAATTTTATTTTCTTTCCAACGGTGTGAAAAAATTAAGTCTCTAGCTCTTCTGGTTCAAAAGTTATGGCCTTTGAAATTTCACCTTTTTTCGGCCAAAACAATTTTTTTTCGTCAAAACAAGCGCTCCAGAATGACTTCACACGTTGTTCCAAGCATCCCCAAGGGTCATCAAGCACTCCAGAATGACCTCAAACGTTGTTCCTAAGTGTCCCAAGGGTCATCCAAGCACTCCAGAATGACTTCAGACGTTGTTCCAAGAGTCTCCAAGGGTCATCCAAACACTCCAGAATGACTTCAGACGTTGTTACAAGAGTCTCCAAGGGTCATCCAAGCACACTCAGAATGACTTCAGACGTTGATCAAAGTGTCTCCAAGGGTCATCCAAGCCCTCCAGAATGACTTCAGACGTTGTTACAAGTGTCTCCAAGGGTCATCCAAGCACTCCAGAATGACTTCAGACGTTGTACAAGAGTCTCCAAGGGTCCAAGCACTCCAGAATGACTTCAGACGTTGTTCAAGAGTCTCCAAGGGTCATCCAAGCACTCCAGAATGACTTCAGACGTTGTTCCAAGAGTCTCCAAGGGTCATCCAAACACTCCAGATTGACTTCAGATGCTATTGCAAGCTCCACTGTACTTAGGATCACCATTTGGCATGTTTCACCAACATTTTAGGTTTGTTTTAGTTTATAGAAACCCTTCACTTCAGAGGCCATTTACTATATCCTGCGTTGCTCTGATCGAAAATCCAAGAAAATTGCATTGTGCAACTTTTAATTTCCTTTCCAACGGTGGAAAAATTAAGTCTCTAGCTCTTCTGGTTCAAAAGTTATGGCCGTTTGAAATTTCACATTTTCGCAAAAACAAATTTTTCGTCAAAACAAGCGCTCCAGAATGACTCCACACGTGTTGTCAAGTGTCTCCAAGGGTCATCCAAGCACTCCAGAATGACTTCAGACGTTGTTCCAAGAGTCCCCAAGGGTCATCCAAGCACTCCAGAATGACTTCAGACGTTGTTCCAAAGTCCCAAAGGGTCATCCAAGCACTCCAGAATGACTTCAGACGATGTTCCAAGAGTCTCCAAGGGTCATCCAAGCACTCCAGAATGACTTCAGACGTTGATCAAAGTGTCTCCAAGGGTCATCCAAGCCCTCCAGAATGACTTCAGACGTTGTTACAAGAGTCTCCAAGGGTCATCCAAGCACTCCAGAATGACTTCAGACGTTGATCAAAGTGTCTCCAAGGGTCATCCAAGCCCTCCAGAATGACTTCAGACGTTGTTACAAGAGTCTCCAAGGGTCATCCAAGCACTCCAGAATGACTTCAGACGTTGTTCCAAGAGTCTCCAAGGGTCATCCAAGCACTCCAGAATGACTTCAGACGTTGTTCCAAGAGTCTCCAAGGGTCATCCAAGCACTCCAGAATGACTTCAGACGTTGTTCCAAGAGTCTCCAAGGGTCATCCAAACACTCCAGATTGACTTCAGATGCTATTGCAAGCTCCACTGTACTTAGGATCACCATTTGGCATGTTTCACCAACATTTTGAGGTTTGTTTTAGTTTATAGAAACCTTCACTTCAGAGGCCATTACTATATCTGCGTTGCTCTGATCGAAAATCCAAGAAAATTTGCATGTGCAACTTTTATTTTCCTTTCCAACGGTGAAAAAAATTAAGTCTCTAGCTCTTCTGGTTCAAAAGTTATGGGCCGTTTGAAATTTCACATTTTTTCGGCAAAACAAATTTTTTTCGTCAAAACAAGCGCTCCAGAATGACTTCACACGTTGTTCCAAGGATCCCCAGGGTCATCCAAGCACTCCAGAATGACCTCAAACGTTGTTCTAAGAGTTCCCAAGGGTCATCCAAGCACTCCAGAATGACTTCAGACGTTGTTCCAAGAGTCTCCAAGGGTCATCCAAGCACCCCAGAATGACTTCAGACGTGTTACAAGAGTCTCCAAGGGTCATCCAAGCACTCCAGAAGACTTCAGACGTTGATCAAAGTGTCTCCAAGGGTCATCCAAGCCTCCAGAATGACTTCAGACGTTGTTACAAGAGTCTAAAGGGTCATCCAAGCACTCCAGAATGACTTCAGACGTTGTTCCAAGAGTCTCCAAGGGTCATCCAAGCACTCCAGAATGACTTCAGACGTTGTTCCAGAGTCTCCAAGGGTCATCCAAGCACTCCAGAATGACTTCAGACGTTGTTACAAGAGTCTCCAAGGGTCATCCAAGCACTCCAGAATGACTTCAGACGTTGTTCAAGAGTCTCCAAGGGTCATCCAAGCACTCCAGAATGACTTCAGACGTTGTTCCAAGAGTCTCCAAGGGTCATCCAAGCACTCCAGAATGACTTCAGACGTTGTTCCAAGAGTCTCCAAGGGTCATCCAAACACTCCAGATTGACTTCAGATGCTATTGCAAGCTCCACTGTACTTAGGATCACCATTTGGCATGTTTCACCAACATTTTGAGGTTTGTTTTAGTTTATAGAAACCCTTCACTTCAGAGGCCATTTACTATATCCTGCGATGCTTGATCGAAAATCCAAGAAAAATTTGCATTGTGCAACTTTTAATTCCTTCCAACGGTGTGAAAAAATTAAGTCTCTAGCTCTTCTGGTTCAAAAGTTATGGCCGTTTGAAATTTCACATTTTTTCGCAAAAACAAATTTTTTTCGTCAAAACAAGCGCTCCAGAATGACTCCACACGTTGTTCAAGTGTCCCCAAGGGTCATCCAAGCACTCCAGAATGACTCAGACGTTGTTCCAAGAGTCCCAAGGGTCATCCAAGCACTCCAGAATGACTTCAGACGTTGTTCCAAGAGTCTCCAAGGGTCATCCAAGCACTCCAGAATGACTTCAGACGTTGTTCCAAGAGTCTCCAAGGGTCATCCAAGCACTCCAGAATGACTTCAGACGTTGATCAAAGTGTCTCCAAGGGTCATCCAAGCCCTCCAGAATGACTTCAGACGTTGTTACAAGAGTCCAAGGGTCATCCAAGCACTCCAGAATGACTTCAGACGTTGATCAAAGTGTCTCCAAGGGTCATCCAAGCCCTCCAGAATGACTTCAGACGTTGTTACAAGAGTCTCCAAGGGTCATCCAAGCACTCCAGAATGACTTCAGACGTTGTTCCAAGAGTCTCCAAGGGTCATCCAAGCACTCCAGAATGACTTCAGACGTTGTTCCAAGAGTCCCAAGGGTCATCCAAGCACTCCAGATGACTTCAGACGAGTTCCAAGAGTCTCCAAGGGTCATCCAAGCCCTCCAGAATGACTTCAGACGTTGTTACAAGAGTCTCCAAGGGTCATCCAAGCACTCCAGAATGACTTCAGACGTTGATCAAAGTGTCTCCAAGGGGTCATCAAGCCCTCCAGAATGACTTCAGACGTTGATCAAAGTGTCTCCAAGGGTCATCCAAGCACTCCAGAATGACTTCAGACGTTGTTCCAAGAGTCCCAAGGGTCATCCAAGCATCCAGAATGACTTCAGACGTTGTTCCAAGAGTCCCAAAGGGTCATCCAAGCACTCCAGAATGACTTCAGACGTTGTTCCAAGAGTCTCCAAGGGTCATCCAAGCACTCCAGAATGACTTCAGACGTTGATCAAAGTGTCTCCAAGGGTCATCCAAGCCCTCCAGAATGACTTCAGACGTTGTTACAAGAGTCTCCAAGGGTCATCCAAGCACTCCAGAATGACTTCAGACGTTGATCAAAGTGTCCCAAGGGTCATCCAAGCCCTCCAGAATGACTTCAGACGTTGTTACAAGAGTCTCCAAGGGTCATCCAAGCACTCCAGAATGACTTCAGACGTTGTTCCAAGAGTCTCCAAGGGTCATCCAAGCACTCCAGAATGACTTCAGACGTTGTTCCAAGAGTCTCCAAGGGTCATCCAAGCACTCCAGAATGACTTCAGACGTTGTTCCAAGAGTCTCCAAGGGTCATCCAAACACTCCAGATTGACTTCAGATGCTATTGCAAGCTCCACTGTACTTAGGATCACCATTTGGCATGTTTCACCAACATTTGAGGTTTGTTTAGTTTATAGAAACCCTTTCTTCAGAGGCCATTACATATCCTGCGTTGCTCTGATCGAAAATCAAGAAAATTTGCATGTGCAACTTTTATTTTCCTTTCCAACGGTGAAAAAATTAAGTCTCTAGCTCTTCTGGTTCAAAAGTTATGGCCGTTTGAAATTTCACATTTTTTCGCAAAAACAAATTTTTTCGTCAAAACAAGCGCTCCAGAATGACTCCACACGTTGTTTCAAGTGTCTCCAAGGGTCATCCAAGCACTCCAGAATGACTTCAGACGTTGTTCCAAGAGCCCCAAAGGGTCATCCAAGCACTCCAGAATGACTTCAGACGTTGTTCCAAGTGTCTCCAAGGGTCATCCAAGCACTCCAGAATGACTTCAGACGTTGTTCCAAGTGTCTCCAAGGGTCATCCAAGCACTCCAGAATGACTTCAGACGTTGATCAAAGTGTCTCCAAGGGTCATCCAAGCCCTCCAGAATGACTTCAGACGTTGTTACAAGAGTCTCCAAGGGTCATCCAAGCACTCCAGAATGACTTCAGACGTTGATCAAAGTGTCTCCAAGGGTCATCCAAGCCCTCCAGAATGACTTCAGACGTTGTTACAAGAGTCTCCAAGGGTCATCCAAGCACTCCAGAATGACTTCAGACGTTGTTCCAAGAGTCTCCAAGGGTCATCCAAGCACTCCAGAATGACTTCAGACGTTGTTCCAAGAGTCTCCAAGGGTCATCCAAGCACTCCAGAATGACTTCAGACGTTGTTCCAAGAGTCTCCAAGGGTCATCCAACACTCCAGATTGACTCAGATGCTATTGCAAGCTCCACTGTACTTAGGATCACCATTTGGCATGTTTCACCAACATTTTGAGGTTTGTTTTAGTTTATAGAAACCCTTCACTTCAGAGGCCATTTACTATATCCTGCGATGCTCTGATCGAAAATCAAGAAAATTTGCATTGTGCAACTTTTAATTTCCTTTCCAACGGTTGAAAAAATTAAGTCTCTAGCTCTTCTGGTTCAAAAGTTATGGCCGTTGAAATTCAACTTTTTCGGCAAAAACAAATTTTTGGTCAAAACAAGCACTCCAGAATGACTTCAGACGTTGTTCCAAGTGTCTCCAAGGGTCATCCAAGCACTCCAGAATGACTTCAGACGTTGTTCCAAGAGTCTCCAAGGGTCATCCAAGCACTCCAGAATGACTTCAGACGTGATCAAAGTGTCTCCAAGGGTCATCCAAGCCCTCCAGAATGACTTCAGACGTTGTTACAAGAGTCTCCAAGGGTCATCCAAGCACTCCAGAATGACTTCAGACGTTGTCCAAGAGTCTCCAAGGGTCATCCAAGCACTCCAGAATGACTTCAGACGTTGTTCCAAGAGTCTCCAAGGGTCATCCAAGCACTCCAGAATGACTTCAGACGTTGTTCCAAGAGTCTCAAGGGTCATCCAAACACTCCAGATTGACTTCAGATGCTATTGCAAGCTCCACTGTACTTAGGATCACCATTTGGCATGTTTCACAACATTTTGAGGTTGTTTTAGTTTATAGAAACCTTCACTTCAGAGGCCATTTACTATATCTGCGATGCTCTGATCGAAAATCCAAGAAAATTTGCATTGTGCAACTTTATTTTCTTTCAACGTGTTGAAAAAATTAAGTCTCTAGCTCTTCTGGTTCAAAAGTTATGGCCGTTTGAAATTTCACCTTTTTTCGGCAAAACAATTTTTTTTCGTCAAAACAAGCGTCCAGAATGACTTCACACGTTGTTCCAAGCATCCCCAAGGTCATCCAAGCACTCCAGAATGACTCAAACGTTGTTCTAAGTGTTCCAAGGGTCATCCAAGCACTCCAGAATAGAAGACTTCAGACGTTGTTCAAGAGTCTCAAGGGTCATCCAAACACTCCAGAATGACTTCAGACGTTGTTACAAGAGTCTCCAAGGGTCATCCAAGCACTCCAGAATGACTTCAGACGTTGATCAAAGTGTCTCCAAGGGTCATCCAAGCCTCCAGAATGACTTCAGACGTTGTTACAAGTGTCCCAAGGGTCATCCAAGCACTCCAGAATGACTTCAGACGTTGTTACAAGAGTCTCCAAGGGTCATCCAAGCACTCCAGAATGACTTCAGACGTTGTTCAAGAGTCTCCAAGGGTCATCCAAGCACTCCAGAATGACTTCAGACGTTGTTCCAAGAGTCTCCAAGGGTCATCCAAACACTCCAGATTGACTTCAGATGCTATTGCAAGCTCCACTGTACTTAGGATCACCATTTGGCATGTTTCACCAACATTTTAAGGTTGTTTTAGTTTATAGAAACCCTTCACTTCAGAGGCCATTTACTATATCCTGCGTGCTCTGATCGAAAATCCAAGAAAATTTGCATTGTGCAACTTTAATTTCCTTCCAACGGTGAAAAAATTAAGTCTCTAGCTCTTCTGGTTCAAAAGTTATGGCCGTTTGAAATTTCACATTTTTCGCAAAAAACAAATTTTTTCGTCAAAAACAAGCGCTCCAGAATGACTCCACCGTTGTTTAAGGTGTCTCCAAGGGTCATCCAAGCACTCCAGAATGACTTCAGACGTTGTTCCAAGAGTCCCCAAGGGTCATCCAAGCACTCCAGAATGACTTCAGACGTTTCCAAGAGTCCCAAAGGGTCATCCAAGCACTCCAGAATGACTTCAGACGATGTTCCAAGAGTCTCCAAGGGTCATCCAAGCACTCCAGAATGACTTCAGACGTTGATCAAAGTGTCTCCAAGGGTCATCCAAGCCCTCCAGAAGACTTCAGACGTTGTTACAAGAGTCTCCAAGGGTCATCCAAGCACTCCAGAATGACTTCAGACGTTGATCAAAGTGTCTCCAAGGGTCATCCAAGCCTCCAGAATGACTTCAGACGTTGTTACAAGAGTCTCCAAGGGTCATCCAAGCACTCCAGAATGACTTCAGACGTTGTTCCAAGAGTCTCCAAGGGTCATCCAAGCACTCCAGAATGACTTCAGACGTTGTTCCAAGAGTCTCCAAGGGTCATCCAAGCACTCCAGAATGACTTCAGACGTTGTTCCAAGAGTCTCCAAGGGTCATCCAAACACTCCAGATGACTTCAGATGCTATTGCAAGCTCCACTGTACTTAGGATCACCATTTGGCATGTTCACCAACATTTTGAGGTTTGTTTTAGTTTATAGAAACCCTTCACTTCAGAGGCCATTACTATATCTGCGTTGCTCTGATCGAAAATCCAAGGAAATTTGCATTGTGCAACTTTTAATTTCCTTTCCAACGGTGAAAAAAAAGTCTCTAGCTCTTCTGGTTCAAAAGTTATGGCCGTTTGAAATTTCACTTTTTTCGGCAAAACAAATTTTTTTCGTCAAAACAAGCGCTCCAGAATGACTTCACACGTTGTTCCAAGGATCCCAAGGTCATCCAAGCACTCCAGAATGACCTCAAACGTTGTTCTAAGCGTCCCAAGGGTCATTCAAGCACTCCAGAATGACTTCAGACGTTGTTCCAAGAGTCTCCAAGGGTCATCCAAGCCCTCCAGAATGACTTCAGACGTTGTTACAAGAGTCTCCAAGGGTCATCCAAGCACTCCAGAATGACTTCAGACGTTGATCAAAGTGTCTCCAAGGGTCATCCAAGCCCTCCAGAATGACTTCAGACGTTGTTACAAGAGTCTCCAAGGGTCATCCAAGCACTCCAGAATGACTTCAGACGTTGTTCCAAGAGTCTCCAAGGGTCATCCAAGCACTCCAGAATGACTTCAGACGTTGTTCCAAGAGTCTCCAAGGGTCATCCAAGCACTCCAGAATGACTTCAGACGTTGTTACAAGAGTCTCCAAGGGTCATCCAAGCACTCCAGAATGACTTCAGACGTTGTTCCAAGAGTCTCCAAGGGTCATCCAAGCACTCCAGAATGACTTCAGACGTTGTTCCAAGAGTCTCCAAGGGTCTTCCAAGCACTCCAGAATGACTTCAGACGTTGTTCCAAGAGTCTCCAAGGGTCATCCAAAAACTCCAGATTGACTTCAGATGCGATTGCAAGCTCCACTGTACTTAGGATCACCATTTGGCATGTTTCACCAACATTTTGAGGTTTGTTTTTAGTTATAGAAACCCTTCACTTCAGAGGCCATTTACTATATCCTGCGATGCTCTGATCGAAAATCCAAGAAAATTTGCATTGTGCAACTTTTAATTTCCTTTCCAACGGTGAAAAAATTAAGTCTCTAGCTCTTCTGGTTCAAAAGTTATGGCCGTTTGAAATTTCACATTTTTTCGCAAAAACAATTTTTTTCGTCAAAACAAGCGCTCCAGAATGACTCCACACGTTGTTTCAAGTGTCTCCAAGGGTCATCCAAGCACTCCAGAATGACTTCAGACGTTGTTCCAAGAGTCCCCAAGGGTCATCCAAGCACTCCAGAATGACTTCAGACGTTGTTCCAAGAGTCCCAAAGGGTCATCCAAGCACTCCAGAATGACTTCAGACGATGTTCCAAGAGTCTCCAAGGGTCATCCAAGCACTCCAGAATGACTTCAGACGTTGATCAAAGTGTCTCCAAGGGTCATCCAAGCCCTCCAGAATGACTTCAGACGTTGTTACAAGAGTCTCCAAGGGTCATCCAAGCACTCCAGAATGACTTCAGACGTTGATCAAAGTGTCTCCAAGGGTCATCCAAGCCCTCCAGAATGACTTCAGACGTGTTACAAGAGTCTCCAAGGGTCATCCAAGCACTCCAGAATGACTTCAGACGTTGTTCCAAGAGTCTCCAAGGGTCATCCAAGCACTCCAGAATGACTTCAGACGTTGTTCCAAGAGTCCCAAAGGGTCATCCAAGCACTCCAGAATGACTTCAGACGATGTTCCAAGAGTCTCCAAGGGTCATCCAAGCCCTCCAGAATGACTTCAGACGTTGTTACAAGAGTCTCCAAGGGTCATCCAAGCACTCCAGAATGACTTCAGACGTTGATCAAAGTGTCTCCAAGGTCATCCAAGCCTCCAGAATGACTTCAGACGTTGATCAAAGTGTCTCAAGGGTCATCCAAAGCACTCCAGAATGACTTCAGACGTTGTTCCAAGAGTCCCCAAGGGTCATCCAAGCACTCCAGAATGACTTCAGACGTTGTTCCAAGAGTCCCAAAGGGTCATCCAAGCACTCCAGAATGACTTCAGACGATGTTCCAAGAGTCTCCAAGGGTCATCCAAGCACTCCAGAATGACTTCAGACGTTGATCAAAGTGTCTCCAAGGGTCATCCAAGCCCTCCAGAATGACTTCAGACGTTGTTACAAGAGTCTCCAAGGGTCATCCAAGCACTCCAGAATGACTTCAGACGTTGATCAAAGTGTCTCCAAGGGTCATCCAAGCCCTCCAGAATGACTTCAGACGTTGTTACAAGAGTCCAAGGGTCATCCAAGCACTCCAGAATGACTTCAGACGTTGTTCCAAGAGTCTCCAAGGGTCATCCAAGCACTCCAGAATGACTTCAGACGTTGTTCCAAGAGTCTCCAAGGGTCATCCAAGCACTCCAGAATGACTTCAGACGTTGTTCCAAGAGTCTCCAAGGGTCATCCAAACACTCCAGATGACTTCAGATGCTATTGCAAGCTCCACTGTACTTAGGATCACCATTTGGCATGTTTCACCAACATTTTGAGGTTTGTTTTAGTTTATAGAAACCCTTCACTTCAGAGGCCATTTACTATATCCTGCGATGCTCTGATCGAAAATCCAAGAAAATTTGCATTGTGCAACTTTTATTTTCCTTTCCAACGGTGAAAAAATTAAGTCTCTAGCTCTTCTGGTTCAAAAGTTATGGCCGTTTGAAATTTCACATTTTTCGCAAAAACAAATTTTTTCGTCAAAACAAGCGCTCCAGAATGACTCCACACGTTGTTTCAAGTGTCTCCAAGGGTCATCCAAGCACTCCAGAATGACTTCAGACGTTGTTCCAAGAGTCCCCAAGGGTCATCCAAGCACTCCAGAATGACTTCAGACGTTGTTCAAGTGTCTCCAAGGGTCATCCAAGCACTCCAGAATGACTTCAGACGTTGTTCCAAGTGTCTCCAAGGGTCATCCAAGCACTCCAGAATGACTTCAGACGTTGATCAAAGTGTCTCCAAGGGTCATCCAAGCCCTCCAGAATGACTTCAGACGTTGTTACAAGAGTCTCCAAGGGTCATCCAAGCACTCCAGAATGACTTCAGACGTTGATCAAAGTGTCTCCAAGGGTCATCCAAGCCCTCCAGAATGACTTCAGACGTTGTTACAAGAGTCTCCAAGGGTCATCCAAGCACTCCAGAATGACTTCAGACGTTGTTCCAAGAGTCTCCAAGGGTCATCCAAGCACTCCAGAATGACTTCAGACGTTGTTCCAAGAGTCTCCAAGGGTCATCCAAGCACTCCAGAATGACTTCAGACGTTGTTCCAAGAGTCTCCAAGGGTCATCCAAACACTCCAGATTGACTTCAGATGCTATTGCAAGCTCCACTGTACTTAGGATCACCATTTGGCATGTTTCACCACATTTGAGGTTGTTTTAGTTTATAGAAACCTTCACTTCAGAGGCCATTTACTATATCCTGCGATGCTCTGATCGAAAAACCAAGAAAATTTGCATTGTGCAACTTTTATTTCCTTTCCAACGGTGAAAAAATTAAGTCTCTAGCTCTTCTGGTTCAAAAGTTATGGCCGTTTGAAATTTCAACTTTTTTCGGCAAAACAAATTTTTTGGTCAAAACAAGCACTCCAGAATGACTTCAGACGTGTTCCAAGAGTCTCCAAGGGTCATCCAAGCACTCCAGAATGACTTCAGACGTTGTTCAAGAGTCTCCAAGGGTCATCCAAGCACTCCAGATTGATTCAGATGCTATTGCAAGCTCCACTGTACTTAGGATCACCATTTGGCATGTTTCACCAACATTTAAGGTTGTTTTAGTTTATAGAAAACCTTCACTTCAGAGGCCATTACTATATCCTGCGATGCTCTGATCGAAAATCCAAGAAAACTTGCATTGTGCAACTTTTAATTTCCTTTCCAACGGTGAAAAAATTAAGTCTCTAGCTATCTGGTTCAAAAGTTATGGCCGTTTGAATTTCACCTTTTTTCGGGCAAAACAATTTTTTTCGTCAAACAAGCACTTCAGAAAGACTTCACACGTTGTTCCAAGGATCCCCAAGGGTCATCCAAGCACTCCAGAATGACCTCAAACGTTGTTCTAAGTGTTCCCAAGGGTCATCCAAGCACTCCAGAATGACTTCAGACGTTGTCCAAGAGTCTCCAAGGGTCATCCAAACACTCCAGAATGACTTCAGACGTTGTTACAAGAGTCTCAAGGGTCATCCAAGCACTCCAGAATGACTTCAGACGTTGATCAAAGTGTCTCCAAGGGTCATCCAAGCCTCCAGAATGACTTCAGACGTTGTACAAGTGTCTCCAAGGGTCATCCAAGCACTCCAGAATGACTTCAGACGTTGTTACAAGAGTCTCCAAGGGTCATCCAAGCACTCCAGAATGACTTCAGACGTTGTTCCAAGAGTCTCCAAGGGTCATCCAAGCACTCCAGAATGACTTCAGACGTTGTTCCAAGAGTCTCCAAGGGTCATCCAAACACTCCAGATTGACTTCAGATGCTATTGCAAGCTCCACTGTACTTAGGATCACATTTGGCATGTTTCACCAACATTTTAAGGTTTGTTTTAGTTTATAGAAACCCTCACTTCAGAGGCCATTTACTATATCCTGCGTTGCTCTGATCGAAAATCCAAGAAAATTTGCATTGTGCAACTTTAATTCCTTTCCAACGGTGAAAAAATTAAGTCTCTAGCTCTTCTGGTTCAAAAGTTATGGCCGTTTGAAATTTCACATTTTTTCGCAAAAAACAATTTTTTTCGTCAAAACAAGCGCTCCAGAATGACTCCACACGTTGTTTCAAGTGTCTCCAAGGGTCATCCAAGCACTCCAGAATGACTTCAGACGTTGTTCCAAGAGTCCCCAAGGGTCATCCAAGCACTCCAGAATGACTTCAGACGTTGTTCCAAGAGTCCCAAAGGGTCATCCAAGCACTCCAGAATGACTTCAGACGATGTTCCAAGAGTCTCCAAGGGTCATCCAAGCACTCCAGAATGACTTCAGACGTTGATCAAAGTGTCTCCAAGGGTCATCCAAGCCCTCCAGAATGACTTCAGACGTTGTTACAAGAGTCTCCAAGGGTCATCCAAGCACTCCAGAATGACTTCAGACGTTGATCAAAGTGTCTCCAAGGGTCATCCAAGCCCTCCAGAATGACTTCAGACGTTGTTACAAGAGTCTCCAAGGGTCATCCAAGCACTCCAGAATGACTTCAGACGTTGTTCCAAGAGTCTCCAAGGGTCATCCAAGCACTCCAGAATGACTTCAGACGTTGTTCCAAGAGTCTCCAAGGGTCATCCAAGCACTCCAGAATGACTTCAGACGTTGTTCCAAGAGTCTCCAAGGGTCATCCAAACACTCCAGATTGACTTCAGATGCTATTGCAAGCTCCACTGTACTTAGGATCACCATTTGGCATGTTTCACCAACATTTTGAGGTTTGTTTAGTTTATAGAAACCCTTCACTTCAGAGGCCATTTACTATATCCTGCGTTGCTCTGATCGAAAATCCAAGAAAATTTGCATTGTGCAACTTTTAATTTCCTTTCCAACGGTGAAAAAATTAAGTCTCTAGCTCTTCTGGTTCAAAAGTTATGGCCGTTTGAAATTTCACATTTTTTCGCCAAAAACAAATTTTTTTCGTCAAAACAAGCGCTCTCCAGAATGACTCCACACGTTGTTTCAAGTGTCTCCAAGGGTCATCCAAGCACTCCAGAATGACTTCAGACGTTGTTCCAAGAGTCCCCAAGGGTCATCCAAGCACTCCAGAATGACTTCAGACGTTGTTCCAAGTGTCTCCAAGGGTCATCCAAGCACTCCAGAATGACTTCAGACGTTGTTCCAAGTGTCTCCAAGGGTCATCCAAGCACTCCAGAATGACTTCAGACGTTGATCAAAGTGTCTCCAAGGGTCATCCAAGCCCTCCAGAATGACTTCAGACGTTGTTACAAGAGTCTCCAAGGGTCATCCAAGCACTCCAGAATGACTTCAGACGTTGATCAAAGTGTCTCCAAGGGTCATCCAAGCCTCCCAGAATGACTTCAGACGTTGTTACAAGAGTCTCCAAGGGTCATCCAAGCACTCCAGAATGACTTCAGACGTTGTTCCAAGAGTCTCCAAGGGTCATCCAAGCACTCCAGAATGACTTCAGACGTTGTTCCAAGAGTCTCCAAGGGTCATCCAAGCACTCCAGAATGACTTCAGACGTTGTTCCAAGAGTCTCCAAGGGTCATCCAAACACTCCAGATTGACTTCAGATGCTATTGCAAGCTCCACTGTACTTAGGATCACCATTTGGCATGTTTCACCAACATTTTGAGGTTTGTTTAGTTTATAGAAACCCTTCACTTCAGAGGCCATTTACTATATCCGCGATGCTCTGATCGAAAATCCAAGAAAATTTGCATTGTGCAACTTTTATTTTCTTCCCACGGTGAAAAAATTAAGTCTCTAGCTTCTGGTTCAAAAGTTATGGCCGTTTGAAATTTCACCTTTTTTCGGCAAAAAAATTTTTTCGTCAAAACAAGCGCTCCAGAATGACTTCACACGTTGTTCAAGCATCCCAAGGGTCATCCAAGCACTCCAGAATGACCTCAAACGTTGTTCTAAGTTCCCAAGGGTCATCCAAGCACTCCAGAATGAATTCAGACGTTGTTCCAAGAGTCTCCAAGGGTCATCCAAAACACTCCAGAATGACTTCAGACGTTGTTACAAGAGTCTCCAAGGGTCATCCAAGCACTCCAGAATGACTTCAGACGTTGATCAAAGTGTCTCAAGGGTCATCCAAGCCCTCCAGAATGACTTCAGACGTTGTTACAAGGTCTCCAAGGGTCATCCAAGCACTCCAGAATGACTTCAGACGTTGTTACAAGAGTCTCCAAGGGTCATCCAAGCACTCCAGAATGACTTCAGACGTTGTTCCAAGAGTCTCCAAGGGTCATCCAAGCACTCCAGAATGACTTCAGACGTTGTTCCAAGAGTCTCCAAGGGTCATCCAAACACTCCAGATTGACTTCAGATGCTATTGCAAGCTCCACTGTACTTAGGATCACCATTTGGCATGTTTCACCAACATTTTAAGGTTTGTTTTAGTTTATAGAAACCCTTCACTTCAGAGGCCATTTACTATATCCTGCGTTGCTCTGATCGAAAATCCAAGAAAATTTGCATTGTGCAACTTTTAATTTCCTTTCCAACGGTTGAAAAAATTAAGTCTCTAGCTCTTCTGTTCAAAAGTATGGCCGTTTGAAATTTCACATTTTTTCGCAAAAACAAATTTTTTTCGTCAAAACAAGCGCTCCAGAATGACTCCACACGTTGTTTCAAGTGTCTCCAAGGGTCATCCAAGCACTCAGAATGACTTCAGACGTTGTTCCAAGAGTCCCCAAGGGTCATCCAAGCACTCCAGAATGACTTCAGACGTTGTTCCAAGTGTCTCCAAGGGTCATCCAAGCACTCCAGAATGACTTCAGACGTTGTTCCAAGTGTCTCCAGGGTCATCCAAGCACTCCAGAATGACTTCAGACGTTGATCAAAGTGTCTCCAAGGGTCATCCAAGCCCTCCAGAATGACTTCAGACGTGTTACAAGAGTCTCCAAGGGTCATCCAAGCACTCCAGAATGACTTCAGACGTTGATCAAAGTGTCTCCAAGGGTCATCCAAGCCCTCCAGAATGACTTCAGACGTTGTTACAAGAGTCTCCAAGGGTCATCCAAGCACTCCAGAATGACTTCAGACGTTGTTCCAAGAGTCTCCAAGGGTCATCCAAGCACTCCAGAATGACTTCAGACGTTGTTCCAGAGTCTCCAAGGGTCATCCAAGCACTCCAGAATGACTTCAGACGTTGTTCCAAGAGTCTCCAAGGGTCATCCAAACACTCCAGATTGACTTCAGATGCTATTGCAAGCTCCACTGTACTTAGGATCACCATTTGGCATGTTTCACCAAATTTTGAGGTTGTTTTAGTTTATAGAAAACCCTTCACTTCAGAGGCCATTTACTATATCCTGCGATGCTCTGATCGAAAATCCAAAGAAAATTTGCATTGTGCAACTTTTATTTTCCTTTCCAACGGTGAAAAAATTAAGTCTCTAGCTCTTCTGGTTCAAAAGTTATGGCCGTTTGAAATTTCACCTTTTTTCGGCAAAACAATTTTTTTTCGTCAAAACAAGCGCTCCAGAGAATGACTTCACACGTGTCCAAGCATCCCCAGGGTCATCAAGCACTCCAGAATGACTCAAACGTTGTTCTAAGTGTTCCCAAGGGTCATCCAAGCACTCCAGAATGACTTCAGACGTTGTTCCAAGAGTCTCCAAGGGTCATCCAAACACTCAAGAATGACTTCAGACGTTGTACAAGAGTCTCCAAGGGTCATCCAAGCACTCCAGAATGACTTCAGACGTTGATCACAAGTGTCTCCAAGGGCATCCAAGCCATCCAGAATGACTTCAGACGTTGTTACAAGTGTCTCCAAGGGTCATCCAAGCACTCCAGAATGACTTCAGACGTTGTTACAAGAGTCTCCAAGGGTCATCCAAGCACACCAGAATGACTTCAGACGTTGTTCCAAGAGTCTCCAAGGGTCATCCAAGCACTCCAGAATGACTTCAGACGTTGTTCCAAGAGTCTCCAAGGGTCATCCAAACACTCCAGATTGACTTCAGATGCTATTGCAAGCTCCACTGTACTTAGGATCACCATTTGGCATGTTTCACCAACATTTTAAGGTTTGTTTTAGTTTATAGAAACCCTTCACTTCAGAGGCCATTTACTATATCCTGCGTTGCTCTGATCGAAAATCAAGAAAATTTGCATTGTGCAACTTTTAATTTCCTTTCCAACGGTGAAAAAATTAAGTCTCTAGCTCTTCTGGTTCAAAAGTTATGGCCGTTTGAAATTTCACATTTTTTCGCAAAAAACAAATTTTTTTTCGTCAAAACAAAGCGCTCCAGATGACTCCACACGTTGTTTCAAGTGTCTCCAAGGGTCATCCAAGCACCAGAATGACTTCAGACGTTGTTCCAAGAGTCCCAAGGGTCATCCAAGCACTCCAGAATGACTTCAGACGTTGTTCCAAGAGTCCCAAAGGGTCATCCAAGCACTCCAGAATGACTTCAGACGATGTTCCAAGAGTCTCCAAGGGTCATCCAAGCACTCCAGAATGACTCAGACGTTGATCAAAGTGTCTCCAAGGGTCATCAAGCCCTCCAGAATGACTTCAGACGTTGTTACAAGAGTCTCCAAGGGTCATCCAAGCACTCCAGAATGACTTCAGACGTTGATCAAAGTGTCTCCAAGGGTCATCCAAGCCCTCCAGAATGACTTCAGACGTTGTTACAAGTGTCTCCACAGGGTCATCCAAGCACTCCAGAATGACTTCAGACGTTGTTCCAAGAGTCTCCAAGGGTCATCCAAGCACTCCAGAATGACTTCAGACGTTGTTCCAAGAGTCTCCAAGGGTCATCCAAGCACTCCAGAATGACTTCAGACGTTGTTCCAAGAGTCTCCAAGGGTCATCCAAACACTCCAGATGACTTCAGATGCTATTGCAAGCTCCACTGTACTTAGGATCACCATTTGGCAGTTTCACCAACATTTTGAGGTTTGTTTTAGTTTATAGAAACCCCTTCACTTCAGAGGCCATTACTATATCCTGCGTTGCTCTGATCGAAAATCCAAGAAAATTTGCATTGTGCAACTTTTAATTTCCTTTCCAACGGTGAAAAAATTAAGTCTCTAGCTCTTCTGGTTCAAAAGTTATGGCCGTTTGAAAATTCACCTTTTTTCGGCAAAACAAATTTTTTTCGTCAAAACAAGCACTCCAGAATGACTTCACACGTTGTTCCAAGGATCCCCAAGGGTCATCCAAGCACTCAGCAGAATGACCTCAAACGTTGTTCTAAGTGTTCCCAAGGGTCATTCAAGCACTCCAGAATGACTTCAGACGTGTTCCAAGAGTCTCCAAGGGTCATCCAAGCCCTCCAGAATGACTTCAGACGTTGTTACAAGAGTCTCCAAGGGTCATCCAAGCACTCCAGAATGACTTCAGACGTTGATCAAAGTGTCTCCAAGGGTCATCCAAGCCCTCCAGAATGACTTCAGACGTTGTTACAAGAGTCTCCAAGGGTCATCCAAGCACTCCAGAATGACTTCAGACGTTGTTCAAAGGTCTCCAAGGGTCATCCAAGCACTCCAGAATGACTTCAGACGTTTTCAAGAGTCTCCAAGGGTCATCAAGCACTCCAGAATGACTTCAGACGTTGTTCCAAGAGTCTCCAAGGGTCATCCAAACACTCCAGATTGACTTCAGATGCTATTGCAAGCTCCACTGTATTAGGATCACCATTGGCATGTTTCACCAAACATTTTGAGGTTTGTTTTAGTTTATAGAAACCCTTCACTTCAGAGGCCATTACTATATCCTGCGATGCTCTGATCGAAAATCCAAGAAATTTGCATTTGGCAACTTTTATTTTCCTTCCAACGGTGAAAAAATTAAGTCTCTAGCTCTTCTGGTTCAAAAGTTATGGCCGTTTGAAATTTCACATTTTTTCGCAAAAACAAATTTTTTTCGTCAAAACAAGCGCTCCAGAATGACTCCACACGTGTTTCAAGTGTCTCCAAGGGTCATCCAAGCACTCCAATGACTTCAGACGTTGTTCCAAGAGTCCCCAAGGGTCATCCAAGCACTCCAGAATGACTTCAGACGTTGTTCCAAGTGTCTCCAAGGGTCATCCAAGCACTCCAGAATGACTTCAGACGTTGTTCCAAGGGTCTCCAAGGGTCATCCAAGCACTCCAGAATGACTTCAGACGTTGTTCCAAGTGTCTCCAAGGGTCATCCAAGCCTCCAGAATGACTTCAGACGTTGTTTACAAGAGTCCCCAAGGGTCATCCAAGCACTCCAGAATGACTTCAGACGTTATTCAAAGTGTCTCCAAGGGTCATCCGAGCACTCCAGCATGACTTCAGACGTTGTTCCAAGAGTCTCCAAGGGTCATCCAAGCACTCCAGAATGACTGCAGAAGTTTTTCCAAGAGTCTCCAAGGGTCATCCAAGCACTCCAGAATGATTTCAGACGTTGTTCCAAGAGTCTCCAAGGGTCATCCAAGCACTCCAGAATGACTTCAGACGTTGTTCCAAGAGTCTCCAAGGGTCATCCAAACACTCCAGATTGACTTCAGATGCTATTGCAAGCTCCACGGTACTTAGGATCACCATTTGGCATGTTTCACCAACATTTTGAGGTTTGTTTTAGTTGTATAGAAACCCTTCACTTCAGAGGCCCATTACTATATCCTGCGATGCTCTGATCGAAAATCCAAGAA
>NW_024428692.1:0-19480 GCF_017562075.2 Anopheles merus | reverse complement strand
TTACGGGAATCCTCTCTTACTCGCGTACGTTGTAGCCCTGATCGAGACCTTCCAAATCTGTATCGAAGTCTTACTAGCTCAAAGATCTCAAAAAGTTATGGCCGTTGAAAGATTAACACTCCAGAATGGCTTCAGGGGTTGTCGCAAGTGTCCCCAAGGGTCATACCAACACCCAGAATGACTTCCGAGGTTGCCCCAAGTGTCTCCAAGGGTCATACCAACACTCAAGAATGGCTTTGGATGACCAAAAAATAAATAAAAATAAAAAAAATAGATTAAAAAATAAAAAACCCCTGGTCTCATATAATTTCTGTTTGATGTATTTCTTGTTGCATTTCAAAATTTTGGATGCATAAACCATGTCAAACGTTACTTTACGGGAATTCTTTCTTACTCGCGTACGTTGTAGCCCTGATCGAGACCTTTCCAAATGTGTATCGAACGTCTTACTAGCATAACGATTTCAAAAGTTATGGCCGTTGAAAGATTACCACTCCAGAATGGCTTCAGGGGTAGTCCAAGTGTCCCAAAAGGCCATACCAACACCCCAGAATGGACTTCCGAGGTTGCCCCAAGTGTCCCAAAGGTCATACCAACACTCCAGAATGGCTTTTGATGACCAAAAAAATAAAAAAATAAATATCAAATAAAATAGAATTAAAAAACAACCCCTGGTCTCATACAATTTCTGTTTGATGTATTTCTTGTTTGCATTTCAAAACTTTGTTATGCATACAACCATGTTAAACGTTACTTTACGGGAATTCTTCTTACTCGCGTACGTTGTAGCCCTGATCGAGACCTTTCCAAATCTGTATCGAACTTCTTACTAGCTCAAAGATCTCAAAAGTTATGGCCGTTGAAAGATTACCACTCCAGAATGACTCAGGGGTTGTCCCAAGTGTCCCAAGGGTCATACCAACACTCCAGAATGGCTTTTGATGACCAAAAAAAAAAATAAAAAAAATAAAACAGAATTAAAAAAAACCCTGGTCTCATATAATTTCTGTTTGATGTTATTTTCTTGTTTGTATTTCAAAATTTTGTGATGCATAAAACCATGTTAAACGTTACTTTACGGGAATTCTCTCTTACTCGCGTACGTTGTAGCCCTGATCGAGACCTTTCCAAATCTGTATCGAACGTCTTACTAGCTCAAAGATCTCAAAAGATATGGCCGTTGAAAGATTACCACTCCAGGAATGGCTTCAGGGGTTGTCGCAAGTGTCCCCAAGGGTCATACCAACACCCCAGAATGACTTCCGAGGTTGCCCCAAGTGTCTCAAGGGTCATACCAACACTCCAGAATGGCATTTGGTGACCAAAAAAATAAATAAAAATAAAATAAAATAGAATTAAAAAATAAACCCTGGTCTCATATAATTTCTGTTTGATGTTATTTTCTTGTTTGCATTTCAAAATTTTGTGATGCATAAAACCATGTCAAACGTTACTTTACGGGAATCCTCTCTACTCGCGTACGTTGTAGCCCTGATCGAGACCTTTCCAAATCTGTATCGAACGTCTTACTAGCTCAACGATTTCAAAAAGTTATGGCCGTTGAAGATTACCACTCCAGAATGGCTTCAGGGGTTGTCGCAAGTGTCCCCAAGGGTCATAACAACAAACCCAGAATGACTTCCGAGGTTGCCCCAAGTGTCTCCAGGGTCATACCAACACTCAAGAATGGCTTTTGATGACAAAAAAATCAATAAAAATAAAATAAAATAGAATAAAATTAAAAAATAACCCTGGTCTCATATAATTTCTGTTTGATGTATTTTCTTGGTTGCATTTCAAAATTTTGTGATGCATAAAAACCATGTCAAACGTTACTTTACGGGAATCCTCTCTTACTCGCGTACGTTGTAACCCTGATCGAGACCTTTCCAATCTGTATCGAACTTCTTACTAGCTCAAAGATCTCAAAAGTTATGGCCGTTGAAAGATTAACACTCCAGAATGACTTCAGGGGTTGTCCCAAGTGTCCCCAAGGGTCATACCAACACTCCTGAATGCTTTTGATGACCAAAAAAATAAATAAAAAAAAAAAACAGAATTAAAAAAAACCTGGTCTCATATAATTTCGTTTGATGTTATTTTCTTGGTTGCATTCAAAATTTTGTGATGCATATAAAACCATGTTAAACGTTACTTTACGGGAATTCTCTCTTACTCGCGTACGTTGTAGCCCTGATCGAGACCTTCCAAATCTGTATCGAACGTCTTACTAGCTCAAAGATCTCAAAAGATATGGCCAATGAAAGATACCACTCCAGAATGACTTCAGGGGTAGTCCCAAGTGTCCCCAAGGGCCATACCAACACCCCAGAATGACTTCCAAGGTTGCCCAAGTGTCCCCAAGGGTCATACCAACACTCCAAAATGGCTTTTGATGACCAAAAAAATAAATTAAAATAAAATAAAATAGAATAACTAAAACAATGGTCTCATATAATTTTTGTTTGATGTTATTTTCTTGTTTGCATTTCAAACTTTTGTGATGCTTAAAACCATGTTGAACGTTACTTACGGGAATCCTCTCTTACTCGCGTACGTTGTAGCCCTGATCGAGACCTTCCAAATCTGTATCGAACGTCTTACTAGCTCAACGATTTCAAAAGTTATGGCCGTTGAAAGATTACCACTCCAGAATGGGTTCAGGGGTTGTCCCAAGTGTCCCCAAGGGCCATACCAACACCCCAGAATGACTTCCAATGTTGCCCCAAGTGTCCTCAAGGGTCATACCAACACTCCAAAATGGCTTTAGATGACCAAAAAAATAAATTAAAATAAAATAAAATAGAATTAACTAAAACAATGGTCTCATATAATTTTGTTTGATGTTATTTTCTTGTTGCATTTCAAAATTTTGTGATGATTAAAACCATGTTGAACGTTTCTTTACGGGATCCTCTCTTACTCGCGTACGTTGTAGCCCTGATCGAGACCTTTCCAAATCTGTATCGAACGTCTTACTAGCTCAACGATTTCAAAAGTTATAGCCGTTGAAAGATTACCACTCCAGAATGACTTCAAGGTTGTCCCAAGTGTTCCCAAGGGCCATACCAACACCCCAGAATGACTTCTGAGGTTGCCCCAAGTGTCCCCAAGGGTCATACCAACACTCCAAAATGGCTTTGATGACCAAAAAATAAATAAAAATAAAATAAAATAGATGTAAAAAAAAACAATGGTCTCATATAATTTCTGTTTGATGTTATTTTCTTGTTTGCATTTCAAAATTTTGTGATGCTTAAAACCATTGTTTAGGATTGAAATGTGCCAAAATATAGGCAATTTGATTTACACAGTAGTTAAGCCATAAAACCAATAGCAGCGCCATCTCAAGGCAATGACACAACTACTCCCCTTTTCACAAAAGCGCCATCTACGTAGTTAGTTATGCAAATCATGGGGTCAAAGGGGTGGTGTCTTGACTAATAATTAGGAAACATTTGTATGTCCACGGAAAGAGGGGAATGAAGCCAGCGTACAAAACCAAAAATGTAAACATCGCTACCGGAACACAGCACGTTGTATAAGTACCCCAAGAAATACATGCAGAATTTAGTTAACAGCACAGATTTTGGATCTTGAATTTATTTCTACATCTTCATATCACCTTGCTAGCATATCTTGCATAGAGTCCATGGCGGGTAGCTCTTGCTTGACACTTGTTAGCGCTCCCGTGTGAATATGGGTAACTGTGCTGATTTTTGCTCCCATAGGAAACTCGAGTCGCGAGTTTAACTATCTAGTGTAGGGCGCATCCTACACAACCATGTGAACGTTTCTTTACGGGAATCCTCTCTTACTCGCGTACGTTGTAGCCTGATCGAGATCTTTCCAAATCTGTATCGAACTTCTTACTAGCAAAGATCTCAAAAGTTATGGCCGTGGAAAGATTACCACTCCAGAATGACAGGGGTAGTCCCAAGTGTCCCAAAGGCCATACCAAACACCCCAGAAGACTCGAGGTTGCCCCAAGTGTCCCCAAGGGTCATACCAACACTCCAAAATGGCTTTTGATGACCAAAAAAATCAATAAAAATAAAATAAAATAGAATTAAAAAAAAAACCCTGGTCTCATAGAACTTCTGTTTGATGTTATTTTCTTGGTTGCATTTCAAAATTTTGTGATGCATAAAACCATGTTGAACGTTTCTTTACGGGAATCCTCTCTTACTCGCGTACGTTGTAGCCCTGATCGAGACCTTTCCAAATCTGTATCGAAACGTCTTACTAGCTCAACGATTTCAAAAGTTATGGCCGTTGAAAGATTACCACTCCAGAATGACTTCAAGGGTAGTCCCAAGTGTCCCCAAGGGCCATATCAACACCCCAGAATGACTTCCAAGGTGCCCCAAGTTCCCCAAGGGTCATACCAACACTCCAAAATGGCTTTTTGACCAAAAAAAATAAATGAAAATAAATAAAATAGAATTAAAAAAAAAAAACCCGGTCTCATAGAACTTCTGTTTTGATGTATTTCTGGTTGCATTTCAAAATTTTGTGATGCTTAAAACCATGTTGAACGTTTCTTTACGGGAATCCTCTCTTACTCGCGTACGTTGTAGCCCTGATCGAGACCTTTCCAAATCTGTATCGAACGTCTTACTAGCTCAAAGATCTCAAAAGTTATGGCCGTTGAAAGATAACACTCCAGAATGGCTTCAGGGGTTGTCGCAAGTGTCCCCAAGGGTCATACCAACACCCCAGAATGACTTCCGAGGTTGCCCCAAGTGTCTCCAAGGGTCATACCAACACTCAAGAATGGCTTTGGATGACCAAAAAATTCAATAAAATAAAATAAAATAGAATTAAAAAATAACCCCTGGTCTCATATAATTTCTGTTTGATGTTATTTTCTTGTTTGCATTTCAAAATTTTGTGATGCATAAAACCATGTCAAACGTTACTTTACGGGATTCTTTCTTACTCGCGTACGTTGTAGCCCTGATCGAGACCTTTCCAAATGTGTATCGAACGTCTTACTAGCATAACGATTTCAAAAGTTATGGCCGTTGAAAGATTACCACTCCAGAATGGCTTCAGGGGTAGTCCCAAGTGTCCCAAAAGGCCATACCAACACCCCAGAATGACTTCCGAGGTTGCCCCAAGTGTCTCCAAGGGTCATACCAACACTCAAGAATGGCTTTGGATGACCAAAAAAATAAATAAAAATAAAATAAAATAGAATTAAAAAATAACCCCTGGTCTCATATAATTTCTGATTGATGATATTTTCTTGTTTGCATTTCAAAACTTTGTTATGCATACAACCATGTTAAACGTTACTTTACGGGAATTCTTTCTTACTCGCGTACGTTGTAGCCCTGATCGAGACCTTTCCAAATCTGTATCGAACTTCTTACTAGCTCAAAGATCTCAAAAGTTATGGCCGTTGAAAGATTACCACTCCAGAATGACTTCAGGGGTTGTCCCAAGTGTCCCCAAGGGTCATACCAACACTCCTGAATGGCTTTTGATGACCAAAAAACTAAATAAAAAAAATAAAACAGAATTAAAAAAAACCCTGGTCTCATATAATTTCTGTTTGATGTTATTTTCTTGTTTGTATTTCAAAATTTTGTGATGCATAAAACCATGTTAAACGTTACTTTACGGGAATTCTCTCTTACTCGCGTACGTTGTAGCCCTGATCGAGACCTTTCCAAATCTGTATCGAACGTCTTACTAGCTCAAAGATCTCAAAAGATATGGCCGTTGAAAGATTACCACTCCAGAATGGCTTCAGGGGTTGTCGCAAGTGTCCCCAAGGGTCATACCAACACCCCAGAATGACTTCCGAGGTTGCCCCAAGTGTCTCCAAGGGTCATACCAACACTCAAGAATGGCTTTTGATGACCAAAAAAATCAATAAAATAAAATAAAATAGAATTAAAAATAACCCCTGGTCTCATATAATTTCTGTTTGATGTTATTTTCTTGTTTGCATTTCAAAATTTTGTGATGCATAAAACCATGTCAAACGTTACTTTACGGGAATCCTCTCTTACTCGCGTACGTTGTAGCCCTGATCGAGACCTTTCCAAATCTGTATCGAACGTCTTACTAGCTCAACGATTTCAAAAGTTATGGCCGTGAAAGATTACCACTCCAGAATGGCTTCAGGGGTTGTCGCAAGTGTCCCCAAGGGTCATAACAACACCCCAGAATGACTTCCGAGGTTGCCCCAAGTGTCTCCAAGGGTCATACCAACACTCAAGAATGGCTTTTGATGACCAAAAAAATCAATAAAAATAAAATAAAATAGAATTAAAAAATAACCCCTGGTCTCATATAATTTCTGTTTGATGTTATTTTCTTGTTTGCATTTCAAAATTTTGTGATGCATAAAACCATGTCAAACGTTACTTTACGGGAATCCTCTCTTACTCGCGTACGTTGTAGCCCTGATCGAGACCTTTCCAAATCTGTATCGAACTTCTTACTAGCTCAAAGATCTCAAAAGTTATGGCCGTTGAAAGATTAACACTCCAGAATGACTTCAGGGGTTGTCCCAAGTGTCCCCAAGGGTCATACCAACACTCCTGAATGGCTTTTGATGACCAAAAAACTAAATAAAAAAAATAAAACAGAATTAAAAAAAACCCTGGTCTCATATAATTTCTGTTTGATGTTATTTTCTTGGTTGCATTTCAAAATTTTGTGATGCATAAAACCATGTTAAACGTTTCTTTACGGGAATTCTCTCTTACTCGCGTACGTTGTAGCCCTGATCGAGACCTTTCCAAATCTGTATCGAACGTCTTACTAGCTCAAAGATCTCAAAAGATATGGCCAATGAAAGATTACCACTCCAGAATGACTTCAGGGGTAGTCCCAAGTGTCCCCAAGGGCCATACCAACACCCCAGAATGACTTCCAAGGTTGCCCCAAGTGTCCCCAAGGGTCATACCAACACTCCAAAATGGCTTTTGATGACCAAAAAAATAAATTAAAATAAAATAAAATAGAATTAACTAAAACAATGGTCTCATATAATTTTTGTTTGATGTTATTTTCTTGTTTGCATTTCAAACTTTTGTGATGCTTAAAACCATGTTGAACGTTACTTTACGGGAATCCTCTCTTACTCGCGTACGTTGTAGCCCTGATCGAGACCTTTCCAAATCTGTATCGAACGTCTTACTAGCTCAACGATTTCAAAAGTTATGGCCGTTGAAAGATTACCACTCCAGAATGGGTTCAGGGGTTGTCCCAAGTGTCCCCAAGGGCCATACCAACACCCCAGAATGACTTCCAAGGTTGTCCCAAGTGTCCTCAAGGGTCATACCAACACTCCAAAATGGCTTTAGATGACCAAAAAAATAAATAAAAATAAAATAAATTAGAATTAAAAAAAAAACCCTGGATGAATATAACTTCTGTTTGATTTTATTTGCTTGTTTGCATTTCAAAATTTTGTGATGATTAAAACCATGTTGAACGTTTCTTTACGGGAATCCTCTCTTACTCGCGTACGTTGTAGCCCTGATCGAGACCTTTCCAAATCTGTATCGAACGTCTTACTAGCTCAACGATTTCAAAAGTTATAGCCGTTGAAAGATTACCACTCCAGAATGACTTCAAGGGTTGTCCCAAGTGTTCCCAAGGGCCATACCAACACCCCAGAATGACTTCTGAGGTTGCCCCAAGTGTCCCCAAGGGTCATACCAACACTCCAAAATGGCTTTTGATGACCAAAAAAATAAATAAAAATAAAATAAAATAGATGTAAAAAAAAACAATGGTCTCATATAATTTCTGTTTGATGTTATTTTCTTGTTTGCATTTCAAAATTTTGTGATGCTTAAAACCATTGTTTAGGATTGAAATGTGCCAAAATATAGGCAATTTGATTTACACAGTAGTTAAGCCATAAAACCAATAGCAGCGCCATCTTAAGGCAATGACACAACTACTCCCCTTTTCACAAAAGCGCCATCTACCTAGTTAGTTATGCAAATCATGGGGTCAAAGGGTGGTGTCTTGACTAATAATTAGGAAACATTTGTATGTCCACGGAAAGAGGGGAAATGAAGCCAGCGTACAAACCCAAAAATGTAAACATCGCTACCGGAACACAGCACGTTGTAATAAGTACCCCAAGAAATACATGCAGAATTTAGTTAACAGCACAGATTTTGGATCTTGAATTTATTTCTACATCTTTATATCACCTTGCTAGCTAATCTTGCATAGAGTCCTTGGCGGGTAGCTCTTGCTTGACACTTGTTAGCGCTCTCCGGTGAATATGGTAACTGTGCTGATTTTTGCTCCCATAGGAAACTCGAGTCGCGAGTTTAACTATCTAGTGTAGGGCGCAATCCTACACAACCATGTTAAACGTTTCTTTACGGGAATCCTCTCTTACTCGCGTACGTTGTAGCCCTGATCGAGACCTTTCCAAATCTGTATCGAACGTCTTACTAGCTCAAAGATCTCAAAAGTTATGGCCGTTGAAAGATTACCACTCCAGAATGAATTCAAGGGTTGTCCCAAGTGTCCCCAAGGGCCATACCAACACCCCAGAATGACTTCCAAGGTTGCCCCAAGTGTCCCCAAGGGTCATACCAACACTCCAAAATGGCTTTTGATGACCAAAAAAATCAATAAAGATAAAATAAAATAGAATTAAAAAACCCCTGGTCTCATATAATTTCTGTTTGATGTTATTTTCTTGTTTGCATTTCAAAATTTTGTGATGCTTAAAACCATGTTAAACGTTTCTTTACGGGAATCCTCTCTTACTCGCGTACGTTGTAGCCCTGATCGAGACCTTTCCAAATCTGTATCGATCGTCTTACTAGCTCAAAGATCTCAAAAGTTATGGCCGTTGAAAGATGAACACTCCAGAATGGCTTCAAGGGTTGTCCCAAGTGTCCCCAAAGGCCATACCAACACCCCAGAATGACTTCCGAGGTTGCCCCAAGTGTCCTCAAGGGTCATACCAACACTCCAAAATGGCTTTTGATGACCAAAAAAATCAATAAAGATAAAATAAAATAGAATTCAAAAACCCTGGTCTCATATAATTTCTGTTTGATGTTATTTTCTTGTTTGCATTTCAAAATTTTGTGATGCTTAAAACCATGTTGAACGTTTCTTTACGGGAATTCTCTCTTACTCGCGTACGTTGTAGCCCTGATCGAGACCTTTCCAAATCTGTATCGAACGTCTTACTAGCTCAAAGATCTCAAAAGTTATGGCCGTTGAAAGATTACCTCTCCAGAATGACTTCAGGGGTAGTCCCAAGTGTCCCCAAAGGCCATACCAACACCCCAGAATGACTTCCAAGGTTGCCCCAAGTGTCCCCAAGGGTCATACCAACACTCCAAAATGGCTTTTGATGACCAAAAAAATCAATAAAAATAAAATAAAATAGAATTAAAAAACCCTGGTCTCATATAATTTCTGTTTGATGTTATTTTCTTGTTTGCATTTCAAAATTTTGTGATGCTTAAAACCATGTTAAACGTTTCTTTACGGGAATCCTCTCTTACTCGCGTACGTTGTAGCCCTGATCGAGACCTTTCCAAATCTGTATCGATCGTCTTACTAGCTCAAAGATCTCAAAAGTTATGGCCGTTGAAAGATGAACACTCCAGAATGGCTTCAAGGGTTGTCCCAAGTGTCCCCAAAGGCCATACCAACACCCCAGAATGACTTCCGAGGTTGCCCCAAGTGTCCTCAAGGGTCATACCAACACTCCAAAATGGCTTTTGATGACCAAAAAAATCAATAAAGATAAAATAAAATAGAATTAAAAAACCCCTGGTCTCATATAATTTCTGTTTGATGTTATTTTCTTGTTTGCATTTCAAAATTTTGTGATGCTTAAAACCATGTTAAACGTTTCTTTACGGGAATCCTCTCTTACTCGCGTACGTTGTAGCCCTGATCGAGACCTTTCCAAATCTGTATCGAACGTCTTACTAGCTCAAAGATCTCAAAAGTTATGGCCGTTGAAAGATTACCACTCCAGAATGACTTCAGGGGTAGTCCCAAGTGTCCCCAAAGGCCATACCAACACCCCAGAATGACTTCCGAGGTTGCCCCAAGTGTCCTCAAGGGTCATACCAACAATCCAAAATGGCTTTTGATGACCAAAAATAAAATAAAATATAATTTAAAAAAACCCTGGTCTCATATAATTTCTGTTTGATGTTATTTTCTTGTTTGCATTTCAAAATTTTGTGATGCTTAAAACCATGTTGAACGTTTCTTTACGGGAATCCTCTCTTACTCGCGTACGTTGTAGCCCTGATCGAGACCTTTCCAAATCTGTATCGAACGTCTTACTAGCTCAACGATTTCAAAAGTTATGGCCGTTGAAAGATTACCACTCCAGAATGACTTCAAGGGTTGTCCCAAGTGTCCCCAAGGGCCATACCAACACCCCAGAATGACTTCCGAGGTTGCCCCAAGTGTCCCCAAGGGTCATACCAACACTCCAAAATGGCTTTTGATGACCAAAAAAATAAATAAAAAATAAAATAAAATAGAATTCAAAAACCCCTGGTCTCATATAATTTCTGTTTGATGTTATTTTCTTGTTTGCATTTCAAAATTTTGTGATGCTTAAAACCATGTTGAACGTTTCTTTACGGGAATCCTCTCTTACTCGCGTACGTTGTAGCCCTGATCGAGACCTTTCCAAATCTGTATCGAACTTCTTACTAGCTCTAAGATCTCAAAAGATATGGCCGTTGAAAGATTACCACTCCAGAATGGCTTCAGGGGTTGTCGCAAGTGTCCCCAAGGGTCATACCAACACCCCAGAATGACTTCCGAGGTTGCCCCAAGTGTCTCCAAGGGTCATACCAACACTCAAGAATGGCTTTTGATGACCAAAAAAATCAATAAAAATAAAATAAAATAGAATTTAAAAATAACCCCTGGTCTCATATAATTTCTGTTTGATGTTATTTTCTTGTTTGCATTTCAAAATTTTGTGATGCATAAAACCATGTCAAACGTTACTTTACGGGAATTCTTTCTTACTCGCGTACGTTGTAGCCCTGATCGAGACCTTTCCAAATCTGTATCGAACGTCTTACTAGCTCAACGATTTCAAAAGTTATGGCCGTTGAAAGATTACCACTCCAGAATGGCTTCAGGGGTTGTCGCAAGTGTCCCCAAGGGTCATACCAACACCCCAGAATGACTTCCGAGGTTGCCCCAAGTGTCTCCAAGGGTCATACCAACACTCAAGAATGGCTTTTGATGACCAAAAAAATCAATAAAAATAAAATAAAATAGAATTAAAAAAAACCCCTGGTCTCATATAATTTCTGTTTGATGTTATTTTCTTGTTTGCATTTCAAAATTTTGTGATGCATAAAACCATGTCAAACGTTACTTTACGGGAATCCTCTCTTACTCGCGTACGTTGTAGCCCTGATCGAGACCTTTCCAAATCTGTATCGAACTTCTTACTAGCTCAAAGATCTCAAAAGTTATGGCCGTTGAAAGATTAACACTCCAGAATGACTTCAGGGGTTGTCCCAAGTGTCCCCAAGGGTCATACCAACACTCCTGAATGGCTTTTGATGACCAAAAAACTAAATAAAAAAAATAAAACAGAATTAAAAAAACCCTGGTCTCATATAATTTCTGTTTGATGTTATTTTCTTGGTTGCATTTCAAAATTTTGTGATGCATAAAACCATTGTTGGCACGATATCATCCTCGTGCTTATTAGATGCACCAAACAAAGTCAAAACAACGAGCTGTCAAAGACAGCTCGAATAGATGTAGCAAATAACACCAGATGGCGCTAGGAAACCAGAAAAGGATGAAAAGATAACCCTTTAGGCGAGACAACTAGCTGATCCAAAAATAGGGCCAATTAGAAACAAGTTCGGCAGCGGTCACAAAACAGGGTCAAACGGGGTCAAGACTGATCAGCTGTTGAAGAATAGGTGCCATTGAGACAGTTAGTTGCGAATTATCTACGAGAGAAAACAGACTAATTTTAAACTGTGCGGCGAAAATTTATAATACGCGAGCGCCAGTTCTAAGAAGGTCTAAAACGCAATTCAAATAAATACATTGTTACCAGGCGTAACAACATTTAAAAATTAGTGCGACATTCAACATTCGTTTAGATATTTTCTTCGAAATTAAAATCCGTACCAGTGTGCGTCGCGATGAGTACCGGGATTAATCGTGATGGCTGCGAGCGACATAATACCGTAAATATGGTGCCGTGCAATAAATGCTATGAGTGGTACAAATACGTGTGTGTCGGCATCACCGCGAGAGATGAATCCCATACAAGGAGGTGCGATTTGTGTGTGAAGAAGAGGGTAAAGTGCGAAGCGAAGGAGAAGAGGTGTCTAGTAACCCCAATGGAAGCCATCGCGAAGACGAGGAAGCCGGCTGAAAGCTGCGACGGCGAAAAAATAGCCAAAAGAGCAGCATATAGCGAGGGCGACGCCTCGGCGTATAAGAAGCTATCCACGGGGGAACAGGTACCCACATCGATCCCAGCTGCAAAAATGCCCCATACCACAAACGTATCAAAAAAGGCGACAATGCAAGCGGCACTGGCACGACTGATCGAAGTGCAGCGATTAGAAAAGGAGTTAGCTCTAAAAGAGTTCGATATCAAAATGGCCAGTCTGAATCTTAAACAGACAAAGATCCAGCTTCAGCTCGAAAAAGAGAGACGAGCGAATCGATCTGTGAACCATTCACGGATCACACAGCGGCAGCAGCTGCAGCAGCAGCCGCAACAACAGCTGCAGCAGCAGCCGCAGCAACAGCCGAAGCAGCAGCAGCAGCAGCAGCAGCAGCAGCCGCAGCAACAGCCGCAGCAGCCGCAGCAACAGCCGCAGCAGCCGCAACAGCCGCAGCAGCAGCAGCAGCAGCAGCATCATCAGCATCAGCAACATCAACACCATTGTAAGATAGCAGTGAACGTTAGTGAAGCTGATGAGAAAGTGTGCATCGGAACGGTACCAGCAAATCCTGAGGCATTAGCAACCGTGGAACCGATAGTTTGTACCAGACAACATGCGTCGGCGCAGCCGGCCTTCCAACTACAAAACTGTTCTGTAGCCAAAGCACACGCGCAGCTAGACTGCGAATCGCGGGACAACGCGCTCCCTGGTGAGACGGTCCAATCTGGAGGAGCAGAACCGTTGACGATGTATGCGTTGAGATCCACGGTACTGAGGGTACCATTCCGCATGGTGTCTATCACAAATCATCGAGGACACCAAGGCATCGACACACAACGCACCCTGGACGAAAGGCCAGCGACAACGCTGGTGCCATCTGAACTGGCACAACGTGCTGGTGTAGCCGGTAAGCCAGTACCACCAGAGATGAGCTGGATGGTTGGCGTGACGAGAGATGGTTCGAGCATGAGGGAAACTAGATCGGCGAGGGCGGCGGGAAGCGACAACAGGCAATGCGAGTTTGCCAACACTCGTAGCAACATAAAGCTAAGTTTGCCACCTGAAGGACTTTTCTTCGCCTCATTAACAAAAACTTTTGCTCACTTTCAGGGACTGTCGATTCCGCCGTTCCTGAAAGGGGAGTCGAAGTTGATGACCGGAACACTACGCACCGATCTGGCAGCACCACCCGAGATAGGCAGATCCAGTATTCCGGCAACCGATAGAAGCCGGTCGAAATGGTCGGTCTACAGTTCCGGCAACTCTGCTGTGGCCACATTCCGTAGGAAGCTTATATGGAGCTTCACCAATAGCGTACAATTCCTGTGCACAACGAAGCTAAAAGAAAAAAATGCGCAAGTTAGTGAACACACACATACACTCACCGACATAAACAGAAGTAGGGTTATGTTTACACCATGCGCGTTGCGAGACAGGTGTACAGGCCGGGCGTATCTGTGGTTTCGCATCCAACAGACAATCGGGAGAGGAAAACGGAAAAAACTAACACCGTATGGAGATAAGAGAAAGTTGATTGAAGGATTGATCGTGTGGAAACGTAGGCGAAGTCGTATCCGTGTGCAATTCATAAAGCACAAAAAAACACTTGCAGCGCGGACGTAGGCTATACACGCAAGACAGTTCCTATGACATGATCATGATAGCGAGCTGGCCGGATATAAATGAAGACTATCGCGAGTTATTAAGGCTAATATTCACAGTAGGATGTAGGATGTATCGTACTGATTTTAAGCAAATCCTTCCTTTATAAGGATTTACGGGGTGGAGTGTTGGCACGATATCATCCTCGTGCTTATTAGATGCACCAAACAAAGTCAAAACAACGAGCTGTCAAAGACAGCTCGAATAGATGTAGCAAATAACACCAGATGGCGCTAGGAAACCAGAAAAGGATGAAAAGATAACCCTTTAGGCGAGACAACTAGCTGATCCAAAAATAGGGCCAATTAGAAACAAGTTCGGCAGCGGTCACAAAACAGGGTCAAACGGGGTCAAGACTGATCAGCTGTTGAAGAATAGGTGCCATTGAGACAGTTAGTTGCGAATTATCTACGAGAGAAAACAGACTAATTTTTAAACTGTGCGGCGAAAATTTATAATACGCGAGCGCCAGTTCTAAGAAGGTCTAAAACGCAATTCAAATAAATACATTGTTACCAGGCGTAACAAAAACCATGTTAAACGTTTCTTTACGGGAATTCTCTCTTACTCGCGTACGTTGTAGCCCTGATCGAGACCTTTCCAAATCTGTATCGAACGTCTTACTAGCTCAAAGATCTCAAAAGATATGGCCAATGAAAGATTACCACTCCAGAATGACTTCAGGGGTTGTCGCAAGTGTCCCCAAGGGCCATACCAACACCCCAGAATGACTTCCAAGGTTGCCCCAAGTGTCCCCAAGGGTCATACCAACACTCCAAAATGGCTTTTGATGACCAAAAAAATAAATTAAAATAAAATAAAATAGAATTAACTAAAACAATGGTCTCATATAATTTTTGTTTGATGTTATTTTCTTGTTTGCATTTCAAAATTTTGTGATGCTTAAAACCATGTTGAACGTTACTTTACGGGAATCCTCTCTTACTCGCGTACGTTGTAGCCCTGATCGAGACCTTTCCAAATCTGTATCGAACGTCTTACTAGCTCAACGATTTCAAAAGTTATGGCCGTTGAAAGATTACCACTCCAGAATGGGTTCAGGGGTTGTCCCAAGTGTCCCCAACCATACCAACACCCCAGAATGACTTCTGAGGTTGCCCCAAGTGTCCCCAAGGGTCATACCAACACTCCAAAATGGCTTTTGATGACCAAAAAAATAAATAAAATAGAATTCAAAAAACCATGGTCTAATATAATTTCTGTTTGATGTTATTTTCTTGTTTGCATTTCAAAATTTTGTGATGCTTAAAACCATGTTGAACGTTTCTTTACGGGAATTCTCTCTTACTCGCGTACGTTGTAGCCCTGATCGAGACCTTTCCAAATCTGTATCGAACGTCTTACTAGCTCAAAGATCTCAAAAGTTATGGCCGTTGAAAGATTACCACTCCAGAATGACTTCAGGGGTAGTCCCAAGTGTCCCCAAAGGCCATACCAACACCCCAGAATGACTTCCAAGGTTGCCCCAAGTGTCCCCAAGGGTCATACCAACACTCCAAAATGGCTTTTGATGACCAAAAAAATCAATAAAGATAAAATAAAATAGAATTAAAAAACCCCTGGTCTCATATAATTTCTGTTTGATGTTATTTTCTTGTTTGCATTTCAAACTTTTGTGATGCTTAAAACCATGTTAAACGTTTCTTTACGGGAATCCTCTCTTACTCGCGTACGTTGTAGCCCTGATCGAGACCTTTCCAAATCTGTATCGATCGTCTTACTAGCTCAAAGATCTCAAAAGTTATGGCCGTTGAAAGATGAACACTCCAGAATGGCTTCAAGGGTTGTCCCAAGTGTCCCCAAAGGCCATACCAACACCCCAGAATGACTTCCGAGGTTGCCCCAAGTGTCCTCAAGGGTCATACCAACACTCAAAATGGCTTTTGATGACCAAAAAAATCAATAAAGATAAAATAAAATAGAATTAAAAACCCCTGGTCTCATATAATTTCTGTTTGATGTTATTTTCTTGTTTGCATTTCAAAATTTTGTGATGCTTAAAACCATGTTAAACGTTTCTTTACGGGAATCCTCTCTTACTCGCGTACGTTGTAGCCCTGATCGAGACCTTTCCAAATCTGTATCGAACGTCTTACTAGCTCAAAGATCTCAAAAGTTATGGCCGTTGAAAGATTACCACTCCAGAATGACTTCAGGGGTAGTCCCAAGTGTCCTCAAAGGCCATACCAACACCCCAGAATGACTTCCGAGGTTGCCCCAAGTGTCCTCAAGGGTCATACCAACAATCCAAAATGGCTTTTGATGACCAAAAATAAAATAAAATATAATTTAAAAAACCCCTGGTCTCATATAATTTCTGTTTGATGTTATTTTCTTGTTTGCATTTCAAAATTTTGTGATGCTTAAAACCATGTTGAACGTTTCTTTACGGGAATCCTCTCTTACTCGCGTACGTTGTAGCCTGATCGAGACCTTTCCAAATCTGTATCGAACTTCTTACTAGCTCAAAGATCTCAAAAGTTATGGCCGTTGAAAGATTACCACTCCAGAATGACTTCAAGGGTTGTCCCAAGTGTCCCCAAGGGCCATACCAACACCCCAGAATGACTTCCGAGGTTGCCCCAAGTGTCCCCAAGGGTCATACCAACACTCCAAAATGGCTTTTGATGACCAAAAAAATAAATAAAAAATAAAATAAAATCGAATTCAAAAAACCATGGTCTAATATAATTTCTGTTTGATGTTATTTTCTTGTTTGCATTTCAAAATTTTGTGATGCTTAAAACCATGTTGAACGTTTCTTTACGGGAATTCTCTCTTACTCGCGTACGTTGTAGCCCTGATCGAGACCTTTCCAAATCTGTATCGAACGTCTTACTAGCTCAACGATTTCAAAAGTTATGGCCGTTGAAAGATTACCACTCCAGAATGGCTTCAGGGGTTGTCGCAAGTGTCCCAAGGGTCATACCAACACCCAGAATGACTTCCGAGGTTGCCCCAAGTGTCCCCAAGGGTCATACCAACACTCCAAAATGGCTTTTGATGACCAAAAAAATAAATAAATAAATAAAATGTAATTAAAAAACCCCTGGTCTCATACAATTTCTGTTTGATGTTATTTTCTTGTTTGCATTTCAAAATTTTGTGATGCATACAACCATATTAAACGTTACTTTACGGGAATTCTCTCTTACTCAAGTACGTTGTAGCCCTGATCGAGACCTTTCCAAATCTGTATCGAACGTCTTACTAGCTCAACGATTTCAAAAGTTATGGCCGTTGAAAGATTACCACTCCAGAATGAATTCAAGGGTTGTCCCAAGTGTCCCCAAGGGCCATACCAACACCCCAGAATGACTTCCGAGGTTGCCCAAGTGTCCCCAAGGGTCATACCAACACTCCAAAATGGCTTTTGATGACCAAAAAAATAAATAAAAATAAAATAAAATAGAAGTAAAAAAAAAACAATGGTATCATATAATTTCTGTTTGATGTTATTTTCTTGTTTGCATTTCAAAATTTTGTGATGCTTAAAACCATTGTTTTGGATTGAAATGCGCCAAAATATAGGCAATTTGATGTACACAGTAGTTAAGCCATAAAACCAATAGCAGCGCCATCTCAAGGCAATGACACAACTACTCCCCTTTCACAAAAGCGCCATCTACGTAGTTAGTTATGCAAATCATGGGGTCAAAGGGTGGTGTCTTGACTAATAATTAGGAAACATTTGTATGTCCACGGAAAGAGGGGAAATGAAGCCAGCGTACAAACCAAAAATGTAAACATCGCTACCGGAAACACAGCACGTTGTATAAGTACCCCCAAGAAATACATGCAGAATTTAGTTAACAGCACAGATTTTGGAGCTTGAATTTATTTCCACATCTTCATATCACCTTGCTAGCAAATCTTGCATAGAGTCCTTGGCGGGTAGCTCTTGCTTGACACTTGTTAGCGCTCTCCGGTGAATATGGTAACTGTGCTGATTTTTGCTCCCATAGGAAACTCGAGTCGCGAGTTTAACTATCTAGTGTAGGGCGCAATCCTACACAACCATGTTGAACGTTTCTTTACGGGAATCCTCTCTTACTCGCGTACGTTGTAGCCCTGATCGAGACCTTTCCAAATCTGTATCGAACTTCTTACTAGCTCAAAGATCTCAAAAGTTATGGCCGTTGAAAGATTACCACTCCAGAATGACTTCAGGGGTAGTCCAAGTGTCCTCAAAGGCCATACCAACACCCCAGAATGACTTCCAAGGTTGCCCCAAGTGTCCCCGGGTCATACCAACACTCCAAATGGCTTTTGATGACCAAAAAACTAAATAAAAAATACAAATAAAATAGAATTAAAAAAACCCTGGTCTCATATAATTTATGTTTGATGTTATTTTCTTGTTGCATTTCAAAATTTTGTGATGCTTAGAACCATGTTAACGTTTCTTACGGGAATCCTCTCTTACTCGCGTACGTTGTAGCCCTGATCGAGACCTTTCCAAATCTGTATCGTTCGTCTTACTAGCTCAAAGATCTCAAAAGTTATGGCCGTTGAAAGATTAACACTCAGAATGGCTTCAAGGGTGTCCCAAGTGTCCCCAAGGCCATACCAAAACCCCAGAATGACTTCCGAGGTTGCCCCAAGTGTCCTCAAGGGTCATACCAACACTCCAAAATGGCTTTTGATGACCAAAATAAAATAAAATATAATTAAAAAAAACCCCTGGTCTCATATAATTTCTGTTTGATGTTATTTTCTTGTTTGCATTTCAAAATTTTGATGCTTAAAACCATGTTGAACGTTTCTTTACGGGAATCCTCTCTTACTCGCGTACGTTGTAGCCTGATCGAGACCTTTCAAATCTGTATCGAACGTCTTACTAGCTCAACGATTTCAAAAGTTATGGCCGTTGAAAGATTACCACTCCAGAAGACTTCAAGGGTTGTCCAAGTGTCCCCAAGGCCATACCAACACCCCAGAATGACTTCCGAGGTTGCCCCAAGTGTCCCCAAGGGTCATACCAACACTCCAAAATGGCTTTTGATGACCAAAAAAAATAAATAAAATAAAATAAAATATAATTAAAAAACCATGGTTCTAATATAATTTCTGTTTGATGTTATTTTCTTGTTTGCATTTCAAAATTTTGTGATGCTCAAAACCATGTTGAACGTTTCTTTACGGGAATTCTCTCTTACTCGCGTACGTTGTAGGCCTGATCGAGACCTTTCCAAATCTGTATCGAACTTCTTACTAGCTCAAAGATCTCAAAAGTTATGGCCGTTGAAAATATTACCTCCAGAATGACTTCAGGGGTAGTCCCAAGTGTCCCCAAAGGCCATACCAACACCCCAGAATGACTTCCAAGGTTGCCCCAAGTGTCCCCAAGGGTCATACCAACACTCCAAAATGGCTTTTGA
>NW_024428691.1:0-19494 GCF_017562075.2 Anopheles merus | reverse complement strand
CAACGACAAAAAAAGTTATTCCAAACTACTTTGAAAACACTATGGAACATGTTCAAACGACAAAAAAAGTTATTCCAACTACTTGGAAACACTATGGAACATGTTCCAACGACAAAAAAAGTTATTCCAAACTACTTGGAAACACTATGGAACATGTTCAAACGACAAAAAAAGTTATTCCAAACTACTTGGAAACACTATGGAACATGTTCAAACGACAAAAAAGTTATTCCAAACTACTTGGAAACACTATGGAACATGTTCAACGACAAAAAAAGTTATTCCAAACTACTTGGAAACACTATGGAACATGTTCCAACGACAAAAAAAGTTTTCCAAACTACTTGGAAACACTATGGAACATGTTCCAACGACAAAAAAAGTTTCCAAACTACTTGGAAACACTATGGAACATGTTCAAACGACAAAAAAGTTTCTTAAAACTACTTGGAAACACTATGGAACATGTTCCAACGACAAAAAAAGTTAGTCCAAACTACTTGGAAACACTATGGAACATGTTCCAACGACAAAAAAAGTTATTCCAAATACTTGGAAACACTATGGAACATGTTCAAACGACAAAAAAAAGTTATTCCAAACTACTTGGAAACACTATGGAACATGTTCCAACGACAAAAAAAGTTTCTCCAAACTACTTGGAAACACTATGGAACATGTTCCAACGACAAAAAAAGTTTCTCCAAACTACTTGGAAACACTATGGAACATGTTCCAACGACAAAAAAAGTTATTCCAAACTACTTGGAAACACTATGGAACATGTTCCAACGACAAAAAAAGTTATTCCAAACTACTTGGAAACACTATGAAACATGTTCCAACGACAAAAAAAGTTATTCCAAACTACTTGGAAACACTATGGAACATGTTCAAACGACAAAAAAGTTATTCCAAACTACTTGGAAACACTATGGAACATGTTCCAACGACAAAAAAAAGTTATTCCAAACTACTTGGAAACACTATGGAACATGTTCCAACGACAAAAAAAGTTATTCCAAACTACTTGGAAACACTATGGAACATGTTCAAACGACAAAAAAAGTTATGCCATACTACTTGGAAACACTATGGAACATGTTCCAACGACAAAAAAAGTTTCTCCAAACTACTTGGAAACACTATGGAACATGTTCCAACGACAAAAAAAGTTTCTCAAAACTACTTGGAAACACTATGGAACATGTTCCAACGACAAAAAGTATTCAAAAACTATTTGGAAACACTATGGAACATGTTCCAACGACAAAAAAAGTTATTCCAAACTACTTGGAAACACTATGGAACATGTTCCAACGACAAAAAAAGTTATTCCAAACTACTTGGAAACACTATGGAACATGTTCCAACGACAAAAAAAGTTTCTCCAAACTACTTGGAAACACTATGGAACATGTTCCAACGACAAAAAAAGTTATTCCAAACTACTTGGAAACACTATGGAACATGTTCCAACGACAAAAAAAGTATTCCAAACTACTTGGAAACACTATGGAACATGTTCCAACGACAAAAAAAGTTTCTTAAAACTACTTGGAAACACTATGGAACATGTTCCAACGACAAAAAAAGTTATTCCAAACTACTTGGAAACACTATGGAACATGTTCAAACGACAAAAAAAGTTATTCCAAACTACTTGGAAACACTATGGAACATGTTCCAACGACAAAAAAAGTTTCTTAAAACTACTTGGAAACACTATGGAACATGTTCCAACGACAAAAAAAGTTTCTTCAAACTACTTGGAAACACTATGGAACATGTTCAACGACAAAAAAAGTTCTCCAAACTACTTGGAAACACTATGGAACATGTTCCAACGACAAAAAAAGTTATTCCAAACTACTTGGAAACACTATGGAACATGTTCCAACGACAAAAAAAGTTATTCCAAACTACTTGGAAACACTATGGAACATGTTCCAACGACAAAAAAGTTTTCCAAACTACTTGGAAACACTATGGAACATGTTCCAACGACAAAAAAAGTTATTAAAACTACTTGGAAACACTATGGAACATGTTCCAACGACAAAAAAAGTTATTCAAACTACTTGGAAACACTATGGAACATGTTCAAACGACAAAAAAAGTTATTCCAAACTACTTGGAAACACTATGGAACATGTTCAAACGACAAAAAAAGTTATTCCAAACTACTTGGAAACACTATGGAACATGTTCAAACGACAAAAAAAAGTTATTCAAACTACTTGGAAACACTATGGAACATGTTCAACGACAAAAAAAGTTCTTCAAACTACTTGGAAACACTATGGAACATGTTCCAACGACAAAAAAAGTTTATTCCAAACTACTTGGAAACACTATGGAACATGTTCCAACGACAAAAAAAGTTTTCCAAACTACTTGGAAACACTATGGAACATGTTCAAACGACAAAAAAAGTTATTCCAAACTACTTGGAAACACTATGGAACATGTTCCAACGACAAAAAAAGTTATTCCAAACTACTTGGAAACACTATGGAACATGTTCAAACGACAAAAAAAGTTTCTCCAAACTACTTGGAAACACTATGGAACATGTTCAAACGACAAAAAAAGTTATTCCAAACTACTTGGAAACACTATGGAACATGTTCAAACGACAAAAAAAGTTATTCCAAACTACTTGGAAACACTATGGAACATGTTTCCAACGACAAAAAAAGTTATTCCAAACTACTTGGAAACACTATGGAACATGTTCCAACGACAAAAAAAGTTTATTCAAAACTACTTGGAAACACTATGGAACATGTTCCAACGACAAAAAAAGTTTCTCCAAACTACTTGGAAACACTATGGAACATGTTCCAACGACAAAAAAGTTACTCCAAACTACTTGGAAACACTATGGAACATGTTCCAACGACAAAAAAAGTTATTCCAAACTACTTGGAAACACTATGGAACATGTTCCAACGACAAAAAAAAGTTTTCCAAACTACTTGGAAACACTATGGAACATGTTCAACGACAAAAAAAGTTTCTTCCAAACTACTTGGAAACACTATGGAACATGTTCCAACGACAAAAAAAGTTTTCCAAACTACTTGGAAACACTATGGAACATGTTCCAACGACAAAAAAAGTTATTCCAAACTACTTGGAAACACTATGGAACATGTTCCAACGACAAAAAAAGTTATTCCAAACTACTTGGAAACACTATGGAACATGTTCCAACGACAAAAAAAGTTATTCAAACTACTTGGAAACACTATGGAACATGTTCCAACGACAAAAAAAGTTCTCCAAACTACTTGGAAACACTATGGAACATGTTCAACGACAAAAAAGTTTCTTCAAACTACTTGGAAACACTATGGAACATGTTCCAACGACAAAAAAAGTTTTCCAAACTACTTGGAAACACTATGGAACATGTTCAAACGACAAAAAAAGTTATTCCAAACTACTTGGAACACTATGGAACATGTTCAAACGACAAAAAAAGTTATTCCAAACTACTTGGAAACACTATGGAACATGTTCCAACGACAAAAAAAAGTTATTCCAAACTACTTGGAAACACTATGGAACATGTTCCAACGACAAAAAAGTTTCTCCAAACTACTTGGAAACACTATGGAACATGTTCAAACGACAAAAAAAGTTATTCCAAACTATGGAAACACTATGGAACATGTTCAAACGACAAAAAAAGTATTCCAAACTACTTGGAAACACTATGGAACATGTTCCAACGACAAAAAAAGTTATTCCAAACTACTTGGAAACACTATGGAACATGTTCCAACGACAAAAAAAGTTATTCCAAACTACTTGGAAACACTATGGAACATGTTTCAACGACAAAAAAGTTATTCCAAACTACTTGGAAACACTATGGAACATGTTCAACGACAAAAAAAATTATTCCAAACTACTTGGAAACACTATGGAACATGTTCAAACGACAAAAAAAGTTTCTCCAAACTACTTGGAAACACTATGGAACATGTTCCAACGACAAAAAAAGTTATTCCAAACTACTTGGAAACACTATGGAACATGTTCCAACGACAAAAAAAGTTATTCCAAACTACTTGGAAACACTATGGAACATGTTCCAACGACAAAAAAAGTTATTCCAACTACTTGGAAACACTATGGAACATGTTCCAACGACAAAAAAAGTTATTCCAAACTACTTGGAAACACTATGGAACATGTTCCAACGACAAAAAAAGTTATTCCAAACTACTTGGAAACACTATGGAACATGTTCCAACGACAAAAAAAGTTTCTTCAAACTACTTGGAAACACTATGGAACATGTTCCAACGACAAAAAAAGTTTCTTAAAACTACTTGGAAACACTATGGAACATGTTCCAACGACAAAAAAAGTTATTCCAAACTACTTGGAAACACTATGGAACATGTTCCAACGACAAAAAAAGTTATTCCAAACTACTTGGAAACACTATGGAACATGTTCCAACGACAAAAAAAGTTATTCCAAACTACTTGGAAACACTATGGAACATGTTCCAACGACAAAAAAATTTCTTCAAACTACTTGGAAACACTATGGAACATGTTCCAACGACAAAAAAAGTTTATTCCAAACTACTTGGAAACACTATGGAACATGTTCAACGACAAAAAAAAGTTCTCCAAACTACTTGGAAACACTATGGAACATGTTCAACGACAAAAAAAGTTATTCCAAACTACTTGGAAACACTATGGAACATGTTCAAACGACAAAAAAAGTTATTCCAAACTACTTGGAAACACTATGGAACATGTTCAACGACAAAAAAGTTATTCCAAACTACTTGGAAACACTATGGAACATGTTCCAACGACAAAAAAAGTTATTCCAAACTACTTGGAAACACTATGGAACATGTTCCAACGACAAAAAAAGTTATTCCAAACTACTTGGAAACACTATGGAACATGTTCCAACGACAAAAAAGTTATTCCAACTACTTGGAAACACTATGGAACATGTTCCAACGACAAAAAAAGTTATTCCAAACTACTTGGAAACACTATGGAACATGTTCAAACGACAAAAAAAGTTATTCCAAACTACTTGGAAACACTATGGAACATGTTCAAACGACAAAAAAAGTTATCCAAACTACTTGGAAACACTATGGAACATGTTCAAACGACAAAAAAAGTTATTCCAACTACTTGGAAACACTATGGAACATGTTCCAACGACAAAAAAAGTTATTCCAAACTACTTGGAAACACTATGGAACATGTTCCAACGACAAAAAAAAGTTATTCCAAACTACTTGGAAACACTATGGAACATGTTCCAACGACAAAAAAAGTTATTCCAAACTACTTGGAAACACTATGGAACATGTTCCAACGACAAAAAAAGTTATTCCAAACTACTTGGAAACACTATGGAACATGTTCCAACGACAAAAAAAGTTATTCCAAACTACTTGGAAAACACTATGGAACATGTTCAAACGACAAAAAAAGTTATTCCAAACTACTTGGAAACACTATGGAACATGTTCAAACGACAAAAAAAGTTCTCCCAATACTTGGAAACACTATGGAACATGTTCCAACGACAAAAAAAGTTATTCCAAACTACTTGGAAACACTATGGAACATGTTCAAACGACAAAAAAAAGTTATTCCAAACTACTTGGAAACACTATGGAACATGTTCAAACGACAAAAAAAGTTATTCCAAAACTACTTGGAAACACTATGGAACATGTTCAAACGACAAAAAAAGTTATTCAAACTACTTGGAAACACTATGGAACATGTTCCAACGACAAAAAAAAGTTTCCAAACTACTTGGAAACACTATGGAACATGTTCCAACGACAAAAAAAAGTTTCTCCAAACTACTTGGAAACACTATGGAACATGTTCAAACGACAAAAAAAAGTTATTCCAACTACTTGGAAACACTATGGAACATGTTCAAACGACAAAAAAGTTATTCCAAACTACTTGGAAACACTATGGAACATGTTCAACGACAAAAAAAAGTTATTCCAAACTACTTGGAAACACTATGGAACATGTTCCAACGACAAAAAAAGTTATTCCAAACTACTTGGAAACACTATGGAACATGTTCCAACGACAAAAAAAGTTATTCCAAACTACTTGGAATCACTATGAAACATGTTCCAACGACAAAAAAGTTACTCCAAACTACTTGGAATCACTATGAAACATGTTCCAACGACAAAAAAGTTATTCCAAACTACTTGGAAACACTATGGAACATGTTCAAACGACAAAAAAAGTTTCTCCAAACTACTTGGAAACACTATGGAACATGTTCCAACGACAAAAAAAGTTTCTTAAAACTACTTGGAAACACTATGGAACATGTTCCAACGACAAAAAAAGTTACTCCAAACTACTTGGAAACACTATGGAACATGTTCAAACGACAAAAAAAGTTATTCCAAACTACTTGGAAACACTATGGAACATGTTCAAACGACAAAAAAAGTTATTCCAAACTACTTGGAAACACTATGGAACATGTTCCAACGACAAAAAAGTTATTCCAAACTACTTGGAAACACTATGGAACATGTTCCAACGACAAAAAAGTTATTCCAAACTACTTGGAAACACTATGGAACATGTTCAAACGACAAAAAAAGTTTTCCAAACTACTTGGAAACACTATGGAACATGTTCAACGACAAAAAAAGTTCTCCAAACTACTTGGAAACACTATGGAACATGTTCCAACGACAAAAAAAGTTTCTTAAAACTACTTGGAAACACCATCAAACATGTTCTATCGACAAAAAAAGTTACTCCCAACTACTTGGAAACACTATGGAACATGTTCCAACGACAAAAAAAGTTACTCCAAACTACTTGGAAACACTATGGAACATGTTCCAACGACAAAAAAAGTTATTCCAAACTACTTGGAAACACTATGGAACATGTTCCAACGACAAAAAAAGTTATTCCAAACTACTTGGAAACACTATGGAACATGTTCAACGACAAAAAAAGTTTATTCAAAACTACTTGGAAACACTATGGAACATGTTCCAACGACAAAAAAAGTTATTCCAAACTACTTGGAAACACTATGGAACATGTTCCAACGACAAAAAAAGTTATTCCAAACTACTTGGAAACACTATGGAACATGTTCAACGACAAAAAAAGTTATTCCAAACTACTTGGAAACACTATGGAACATGTTCAAACGACAAAAAAAGTTATTCCAAACTACTTGGAAACACTATGGAACATGTTCAACGACAAAAAAAGTTATTCCAAACTACTTGGAAACACTATGGAACATGTTCAACGACAAAAAAAGTTATTCCAAACTACTTGGAAACACTATGGAACATGTTCCAACGACAAAAAAAGTTATTCCAAACTACTTGGAAACACTATGGAACATGTTCCAACGACAAAAAAAGTTATTCCAAACTACTTGGAAACACTATGGAACATGTTCAAACGACAAAAAAAGTTATTCCAAACTACTTGGAAACACTATGGAACATGTTCCAACGACAAAAAAGTTCTTAAAACTACTTGGAAACACTATGGAACATGTTCCAACGACAAAAAAATTTCAAAACTACTTGGAAACACTATGGAACATGTTCCAACGACAAAAAAAGTTTTCCAACTACTTGGAAACACTATGGAACATGTTCAAACGACAAAAAAAGTTATTCCAAACTACTTGGAAACACTATGGAACATGTTCCAACGACAAAAAAAGTTATTCCAAACTACTTGGAAACACTATGGAACATGTTCAAACGACAAAAAAAGTTATTCCAAACTACTTGGAAACACTATGGAACATGTTCAAACGACAAAAAAAGTTATTCCAAACTACTTGGAAACACTATGGAACATGTTCAAACGACAAAAAAAGTTATTCCAAACTACTTGGAAACACTATGGAACATGTTCCAACGACAAAAAAAGTTTCTTCAAACTACTTGGAAACACTATGGAACATGTTCCAACGACAAAAAAAGTTATTCCAAACTACTTGGAAACACTATGGAACATGTTCCAACGACAAAAAAAGTTATTCCAAACTACTTGGAAACACTATGGAACATGTTCCAACGACAAAAAAAGTTATTCCAAACTACTTGGAAACACTATGGAACATGTTCCAACGACAAAAAAAGTTTTCCAACTACTTGGAAACACTATGGAACATGTTCCAACGACAAAAAAAGTTATTCCAAACTACTTGGAAACACTATGGAACATGTTCCAACGACAAAAAAAGTTATTCCAAACTACTTGGAAACACTATGGAACATGTTCAAACGACAAAAAAAGTTATTCCAAACTACTTGGAAACACTATGGAACATGTTCAAACGACAAAAAAAGTTATTCCAAACTACTTGGAAACACTATGGAACATGTTCAAACGACAAAAAAAGTTATTCCAAACTACTTGGAAACACTATGGAACATGTTCCAACGACAAAAAAAGTTTTCCAAACTACTTGGAAACACTATGGAACATGTTCAAACGACAAAAAAAGTTATTCCAAACTACTTGGAAACACTATGGAACATGTTCCAACGACAAAAAAAGTTTTCCAAACTACTTGGAAACACTATGGAACATGTTCCAACGACAAAAAAAGTTATTCCAAACTACTTGGAAACACTATGGAACATGTTCAAACGACAAAAAAAGTTATTCCAAACTACTTGGAAACACTATGGAACATGTTCCAACGACAAAAAAAGTTATTCCAAACTACTTGGAAACACTATGGAACATGTTCCAACGACAAAAAAAGTTATTCCAAACTACTTGGAAACACTATGGAACATGTTCAAACGACAAAAAAAGTTATTCCAAACTACTTGGAAACACTATGGAACATGTTCAAACGACAAAAAAAGTTTTCCAAACTACTTGGAAACACTATGGAACATGTTCCAACGACAAAAAAAGTTATTCCAAACTACTTGGAAACACTATGGAACATGTTCCAACGACAAAAAAAGTTATTCCAAACTACTTGGAAACACTATGGAACATGTTCCAACGACAAAAAAAGTTATTCCAAACTACTTGGAAACACTATGGAACATGTTCCAACGACAAAAAAAGTTTTCCAAACTACTTGGAAACACTATGGAACATGTTCAAACGACAAAAAAAGTTATTCCAAACTACTTGGAAACACTATGGAACATGTTCCAACGACAAAAAAAGTTATTCCAAACTACTTGGAAACACTATGGAACATGTTCCAACGACAAAAAAAGTTATTCCAAACTACTTGGAAACACTATGGAACATGTTCCAACGACAAAAAAAGTTATTCCAAACTACTTGGAAACACTATGGAACATGTTCCAACGACAAAAAAAGTTATTCCAAACTACTTGGAAACACTATGGAACATGTTCAAACGACAAAAAAAAGTTATTCCAAACTACTTGGAAACACTATGGAACATGTTCAAACGACAAAAAAAGTTTTCCAAACTACTTGGAAACACTATGGAACATGTTCCAAACGAAAAAAAAGTTATTCCAAATACTTGGAAACACTATGGAACATGTTCCAACGACAAAAAAAGTTATTCCAAACTACTTGGAAACACTATGGAACATGTTCAAACGACAAAAAAAGTTATTCCAAACTACTTGGAAACACTATGGAACATGTTCAACGACAAAAAAAGTTATTCCAAACTACTTGGAAACACTATGGAACATGTTACAACGACAAAAAAAGTTTCTCCAAACTACTTGGAAACACTATGGAACATGTTCAAACGACGAAAAAAGTTATTCCAAACTACTTGGAAACACTATGGAACATGTTCCAACGACAAAAAAAGTTTCTCCAAACTACTTGGAAACACTATGGAACATGTTCCAACGACAAAAAAAAGTTATTCCAAACTACTTGGAAACACTATGGAACATGTTCCAACGACAAAAAAAGTTATTCCAAACTACTTGGAAACACTATGGAACATGTTCCAACGACAAAAAAAGTTATTCCAAACTACTTGGAAACACTATGGAACATGTTCCAACGACAAAAAAAGTTTCTCCAAACTACTTGGAAACACTATGGAACATGTTCCAACGACAAAAAAAGTTATTCCAAACTACTTGGAAACACTATGGAACATGTTCCAACGACAAAAAAAGTTTCTTAAAACTACTTGGAAACACTATGGAACATGTTCAAACGACAAAAAAAGTTATTCCAAACTACTTGGAAACACTATGGAACATGTTCAACGACAAAAAAAGTTATTCCAAACTACTTGGAAACACTATGGAACATGTTCAACGACAAAAAAAGTTATTCCAAACTACTTGGAAACACTATGGAACATGTTCCAACGACAAAAAAAGTTTCTCCAAACTACTTGGAAACACTATGGAACATGTTCAAACGACAAAAAAAGTTATTCCAAACTACTTGGAAACACTATGGAACATGTTACAACGACGAAAAAAGTTTCTCCAAACTACTTGGAAACACTATGGAACATGTTCCAACGACAAAAAAAGTTATTCCAAACTACTTGGAAACACTATGGAACATGTTCCAACGACAAAAAAAGTTATTCCAAACTACTTGGAAACACTATGGAACATGTTCCAACGACAAAAAAAGTATTCCAAACTACTTGGAAACACTATGGAACATGTTCCAACGACAAAAAAAGTTATTCCAAACTACTTGGAAACACTATGGAACATGTTCAAACGACAAAAAAAGTTATTCCAAACTACTTGGAAACACTATGGAACATGTTCAAACGACAAAAAAAGTTCCAAACTACTTGGAAACACTATGGAACATGTTCCAACGACAAAAAAAGTTATTCCAAACTACTTGGAAACACTATGGAACATGTTCCAACGACAAAAAAAGTTATTCCAAACTACTTGGAAACACTATGGAACATGTTCAACGACAAAAAAAGTTATTCCAAACTACTTGGAAACACTATGGAACATGTTTCAACGACAAAAAAAGTTATTCCAAACTACTTGGAAACACTATGGAACATGTTCCAACGACGAAAAAAGTTTTTCCAAACTACTTGGAAACACTATGGAACATGTTCAAACGACAAAAAAAGTTATTCCAAACTACTTGGAAACACTATGGAACATGTTCAAACGACAAAAAAAGTATTCCAAACTACTTGGAAACACTATGGAACATGTTCCAACGACAAAAAAAGTTTTCCAAACTACTTGGAAACACTATGGAACATGTTCCAACGACAAAAAAAGTTATTCCAACTACTTGGAAACACTATGGAACATGTTCAAACGACAAAAAAAGTTATTCCAAACTACTTGGAAACACTATGGAACATGTTCCAACGACAAAAAAAGTTATTCCAAACTACTTGGAAACACTATGGAACATGTTCCAACGACAAAAAAAGTTATTCCAAACTACTTGGAAACACTATGGAACATGTTCCAACGACAAAAAAGTTACTTCAAACTACTTGGAAACACTATGGAACATGTTCCAACGACAAAAAAAGTTATTCCAAACTACTTGGAAACACTATGGAACATGTTCCAACGACAAAAAAAGTTATTCCAAACTACTTGGAAACACTATGGAACATGTTCAAACGACAAAAAAAGTTATTCCAAACTACTTGGAAACACTATGGAACATGTTCAAACGACAAAAAAAGTTATTCCAAACTACTTGGAAACACTATGGAACATGTTCAAACGACAAAAAAAGTTATTCCAAACTACTTGGAAACACTATGGAACATGTTCCAACGACAAAAAAGTTTCTCCAAACTACTTGGAAACACTATGGAACATGTTCCAACGACAAAAAAAAGTATTCCAAACTACTTGAAAACACTATGGAACATGTTCCAAACGACAAAAAAAGTTATTCCAAACTACTTGGAAACACTATGGAACATGTTCCAACGACAAAAAAAGTTATTCCAAACTACTTGGAAACACTATGGAACATGTTCCAACGACAAAAAAAGTTATTCCAAACTACTTGGAAACACTATGGAACATGTTCCAACGACAAAAAAAGTTATTCCAAACTACTTGGAAACACTATGGAACATGTTCAACGACAAAAAAAGTTATTCCAAACTACTTGGAAACACTATGGAACATGTTCAAACGACAAAAAAAGTTATTCCAAACTACTTGGAAACACTATGGAACATGTTCAAACGACAAAAAAAGTTATTCCAAACTACTTGGAAACACTATGGAACATGTTCCAACGACAAAAAAAGTTATTCCAAACTACTTGGAAACACTATGGAACATGTTCCAACGACAAAAAAAGTAATTCCAAACTACTTGGAAACACTATGGAACATGTTCCAACGACAAAAAAAGTTTCTTCAAACTACTTGGAAACACCATCAAACATGTTCCAACGACAAAAAAAGTTATTCCAAACTACTTGGAAACACTATGGAACATGTTCCAACGACAAAAAAAAGTTATTCCAAACTACTTGGAAACACTATGGAACATGTTCAAACGACAAAAAAAGTTATTCCAAACTACTTGGAAACACTATGGAACATGTTCAACGACAAAAAAAGTTTTCCAAACTACTTGGAAACACTATGGAACATGTTCCAACGACAAAAAAAGTTATTCCAAACTACTTGGAAACACTATGGAACATGTTCCAACGACAAAAAAAGTTATTCCAAACTACTTGGAAACACTATGGAACATGTTCAAACGACAAAAAAAGTTATTCCAAACTACTTGGAAACACTATGGAACATGTTCCAACGACAAAAAAAGTTATTCCAAACTACTTGGAAACACTATGGAACATGTTCCAACGACAAAAAAAGTTATTCCAAACTACTTGGAAACACTATGGAACATGTTCCAACGACAAAAAAAGTTATTCCAAACTACTTGGAAACACTATGGAACATGTTCCAACGACAAAAAAAGTTATTCCAAACTACTTGGAAACACTATGGAACATGTTCCAACGACAAAAAAAGTTATTCCAAACTACTTGGAAACACTATGGAACATGTTCAAACGACAAAAAAAGTTATTCCAAACTACTTGGAAACACTATGGAACATGTTCCAACGACAAAAAAAGTTCTCCAAACTACTTGGAAACACTATGGAACATGTTCCAACGACAAAAAAAGTTATTCCAAACTACTTGGAAACACTATGGAACATGTTCCAACGACAAAAAAAGTTATTCCAAACTACTTGGAAACACTATGGAACATGTTCCAACGACAAAAAAAGTTATTCCAAACTACTTGGAAACACTATGGAACATGTTCCAACGACAAAAAAAGTTATTCCAAACTACTTGGAAACACTATGGAACATGTTCCAACGAAAAAAAGTTTTCCAACTACTTGAAAACACTATGGAACATGTTCCAACGACAAAAAAAGTATTCCAAACTACTTGGAAACACTATGGAACATGTTCAAACGACAAAAAAAGTTATTCCAAACTACTTGGAAACACTATGGAACATGTTCCAACGACAAAAAAAGTTATTCCAAACTACTTGGAAACACTATGGAACATGTTCAACGACAAAAAAAGTTATCCAAACTACTTGGAAACACTATGGAACATGTTCCAACGACAAAAAAAGTTCTCCAAACTACTTGGAAACACTATGGAACATGTTCAAACGACAAAAAAAGTTATTCAAACTACTTGGAAACACTATGGAACATGTTCCAACGACAAAAAAAGTTATTCCAAACTACTTGGAAACACTATGGAACATGTTCCAACGACAAAAAAAAGTTATTCCAAACTACTTGGAAACACTATAAAACATGTTCCAACGACAAAAAAGTTATTCCAAACTACTTGGAAACACTATGGAACATGTTCCAACGACAAAAAAAGTTATTCCAAACTACTTGGAAACACTATGGAACATGTTCCAACGACAAAAAAAGTTTTCCAAACTACTTGGAAACACTATGGAACATGTTCAACGACAAAAAAAGTTATTCCAAACTACTTGGAAACACTATGGAACATGTTCCAACGACAAAAAAAGTTATTCCAACTACTTGGAAACACTATGGAACATGTTCAAACGACAAAAAAGTTATTCCAAACTACTTGGAAACACTATGGAACATGTTCCAACGACAAAAAAAGTTATTCCAAACTACTTGGAAACACTATGGAACATGTTCAAACGACAAAAAAGTTATTCCAAACTACTTGGAAACACTATGGAACATGTTCAACGACAAAAAAAGTTATTCCAAACTACTTGGAAACACTATGGAACATGTTCCAACGACAAAAAAAGTTATTCCAAACTACTTGGAAACACTATGGAACATGTTCCAACGACAAAAAAAAGTTATTCCAAACTACTTGGAAAACACTATGGAACATGTTCCAACGACAAAAAAAGTTATTCCAAATACTTGGAAACACTATGGAACATGTTCCAACGACAAAAAAAGTTATTCCAAACTACTTGGAAACACTATGGAACATGTTCCACGACAAAAAAAAGTTATTCCAAACTACTTGGAAACACTATGGAACATGTTCCAAACGACAAAAAAGTTATTCAAACTACTTGGAAACACTATGGAACATGTTCCAACGACAAAAAAGTTATTCCAAAACTTGGAAACATATGGAACATGTTCAAACGAAAAAAAGTTTTCCAAACTACTTGGAAACACTATGGAACATGTTCCAACGACAAAAAAAGTTATTCCAACTACTTGGAAACACTATGGAACATGTTCAACGACAAAAAAAGTTATTCCAAACTACTTGGAAACACTATGGAACATGTTCAAACGACAAAAAAAGTTTTCCAAACTACTTGGAAACACTATGGAACATGTCCAAAAAAAAAAAGTTATTCCAAACTACTTGGAAACACTATGGAACATGTTCCAACGACAAAAAAAGTTATTCAAACTACTTGGAAACACTATGGAACATGTTCCAACGACCAAAAAAGTTTCTCCAAACTACTTGGAAACACTATGGAACATGTTCAAACGACAAAAAAGTTACTTCAAACTACTTGGAATGACTATGGAACATGTTCCAACGACAAAAAAGTTACTTCAAACTACTTGGAAACACTATGGAACATGTTCCAACGACAAAAAAAGTTATTCCAAACTACTTGGAAACACTATGGAACATGTTCCAACGACAAAAAAAGTTATTCCAAACTACTTGGAAAACACTATGGAACATGTTCCAACGACAAAAAAAGTTTCCAAACTACTTGGAAACACTATGGAACATGTTCCAACGACAAAAAAAGTTATTCCAAACTACTTGGAAACACTATGGAACATGTTCCAACGACAAAAAAAAGTTATTCCAAACTACTTGGAAACACTATGGAACATGTTCCAACGACAAAAAAAGTTATTCCAAACTACTTGGAAACACTATGGAACATGTTCCAACGACAAAAAAAGTTATTCCAAACTACTTGGAAACACTATGGAACATGTTCCAACGACAAAAAAAGTTATTCCAAACTACTTGGAAACACTATGGAACATGTTCCAACGACAAAAAAAGTTATTCCAAACTTTGAAACACTATGGAACATGTTCAACGACAAAAAAAGTTATTCCAAACTACTTGGAAACACTATGGAACATGTTCCAACGACAAAAAAAAGTTATTCCAAACTACTTGGAAACACTATGGAACATGTTCAAACGACAAAAAGTTATTCCAAACTACTTGGAAACACTATGGAACATGTTCCAACGACAAAAAAAGTTATTCCAAACTACTTGGAAACACTATGGAACATGTTCCAACGACAAAAAAAGTTATCCAAACTACTTGGAAACACTATGGAACATGTTCCAACGACAAAAAAAAGTATTCCAAACTACTTGGAAACACTATGGAACATGTTCCAACGACAAAAAAAGTTATTCCAAACTACTTGGAAACACTATGGAACATGTTCCAACGACAAAAAAAGTTATTCCAAACTACTTGGAAACACTATGGAACATGTTCCAACGACAAAAAAAAGTTATTCCAAACTACTTGGAAACACTATGGAACATGTTCAAACGACAAAAAAAGTTATTCCAACTACTTGGAAACACTATGGAACATGTTCCAACGACAAAAAAAGTTATTCCAAACTACTTGGAAACACTATGGAACATGTGTTCAACGACAAAAAAAAGTTATTCCAAATACTTGGAAACACTATGGAACATGTTCCAACGACAAAAAAAGTTATTCCAAACTACTTGGAAACACTATGGAACATGTTCCAACGACAAAAAAAGTTATTCCAAACTACTTGGAAACACTATGGAACATGTTCCAACGACAAAAAAAGTTATTCCAAACTACTTGGAAACACTATGGAACATGTTCCAACGACAAAAAAAGTTATTCCAAACTACTTGGAAACACTATGGAACATGTTACAACGACGAAAAAAGTAATTCCAAACTACTTGGAAACACTATGGAACATGTTCCAACGACAAAAAAAGTTATTCCAAACTACTTGGAAACACTATGGAACATGTTCAACGACAAAAAAAGTATTCCAAACTACTTGGAAACACTATGGAACATGTTCCAACGACAAAAAAAGTTATTCCAAACTACTTGGAAACACTATGGAACATGTTAAACGACAAAAAAGTATTCCAAACTACTTGGAAACACTATGGAACATGTTCCAACGACAAAAAAAAGTTTTCCAAACTACTTGGAAACACTATGGAACATGTTCAAACGACAAAAAAAGTTATTCCAAACTACTTGGAAACACTATGGAACATGTTCCAAACGAAAAAAAAAGTTATTCCAAACTACTTGGAAACACTATGGAACATGTTCCAACGACAAAAAAAGTTATTCCAAACTACTTGGAAACACTATGGAACATGTTCCAACGACAAAAAAGTTATCCAAACTACTTGGAAACACTATGGAACATGTTCCAACGACAAAAAAAAGTTATTCCAAACTACTTGGAAACACTATGGAACATGTTCAACGACAAAAAAGTTATTCCAAACTACTTGGAAACACTATGGAACATGTTCCAACGACAAAAAAAGTTATTCCAAACTACTTGGAAACACTATGGAACATGTTCCAACGACAAAAAAAAGTTATTCCAAACTACTTGGAAACACTATGGAACATGTTCAACGACAAAAAAAGTTATTCCAAACTACTTGGAAACACTATGGAACATGTTCCAACGACAAAAAAAGTTATCCAAACTACTTGGAAACACTATGGAACATGTTCCAACGACAAAAAAGTTATTCCAAACTACTTGGAAACACTATGGAACATGTTCAAACGACAAAAAAAGTTATTCCAAACTACTTGGAAACACTATGGAACATGTCAAACGACAAAAAAAAGTTATTCCAAACTACTTGGAAACACTATGGAACATGTTCCAACGACAAAAAAAAGTTATTCCAAACTACTTGGAAACACTATGGAACATGTTCCAACGACAAAAAAAGTTATTCCAAACTACTTGGAAACACTATGGAACATGTTCCAACGACAAAAAAAGTTATTCCAAACTACTTGGAAACACTATGGAACATGTTCCAACGACAAAAAAGTTAGTCCAAACTACTTGGAAACACTATGAAACATGTTCCAACGACAAAAAAAGTAACTCTAAACTACTTGGAAACACTATAGAACATGTTCCAACGACAAAAAAAGTTATTCCAAACTACTTGGAAACACTATGGAACATGTTCCAACGACAAAAAAAGTTATTCCAAACTACTTGGAAACACTATGGAACATGTTCCAACGACAAAAAAGTTATTCCAAACTACTTGGAAAACACTATGGAACATGTTCCAACGACAAAAAAAGTTATTCCAAATACTTGGAAACACTATGGAACATGTTCCAACGACAAAAAAAGTTATTCCAAACTACTTGGAAACACTATGGAACATGTTCCAACGACAAAAAAGTTATTCCAAACTACTTGGAAACACTATGGAACATGTTCCAACGACAAAAAAGTTATTCCAAACTACTTGGAAACACTATGGAACATGTTCAACGACAAAAAAAGTTATTCCAAACTACTTGGAAACACTATGGAACATGTTCAAACGACAAAAAAAGTTATTCCAAACTACTTGGAAACACTATGGAACATGTTCCAACGACAAAAAAAGTTATTCCAAACTACTTGGAAACACTATGGAACATGTTCCAACGACAAAAAAAGTTATTCCAAACTACTTGGAAACACTATGGAACATGTTCCAACGACAAAAAAAGTTATTCCAAACTACTTGGAAACACTATGGAACATGTTCCAACGACAAAAAAAGTTATTCCAAACTACTTGGAAACACTATGGAACATGTTCCAACGACAAAAAAAAAGTTATTCCAAACTACTTGGAAACACTATGGAACATGTTCCAACGACAAAAAAAAAGTTATTCCAAACTACTTGGAAACACTATGGAACATGTTCCAACGACAAAAAAAGTTATTCCAAACTACTTGGAAACACTATGGAACATGTTCCAACGACAAAAAAAGTTTCTCCAAACTACTTGGAAACACTATGGAACATGTTCAAACGACAAAAAAAGTTATTCCAAACTACTTGGAAACACTATGGAACATGTTCAAACGACAAAAAAAGTTATTCCAAACTACTTGGAAACACTATGGAACATGTTCAAACGACAAAAAAAGTTATTCCAAACTACTTGGAAACACTATGGAACATGTTCAAACGACAAAAAAAGTTATTCCAAACTACTTGGAAACACTATGGAACATGTTCCAACGACAAAAAAAGTATTCCAAACTACTTGGAAACACTATGGAACATGTTCCAACGACAAAAAAAGTTTCTTCAAACTACTTGGAAACACTATCAAACATGTTCCAACGACAAAAAAGTTATTCCAAACTACTTGGAAACACTATGGAACATGTTCCAACGACAAAAAAAGTTATTCCAAACTACTTGGAAACACTATGGAACATGTTCAACGACAAAAAAGTTATTCCAAACTACTTGGAAACACTATGGAACATGTTCAAACGACAAAAAAAGTTATTCCAAACTACTTGGAAACACTATGGAACATGTTCCAACGACAAAAAAAGTTATTCCAACTACTTGGAAACACTATGGAACATGTTCCAACGACAAAAAAAGTTATTCCAAAACTACTTGGAAACACTATGGAACATGTTCCAACGACAAAAAAAGTTATTAAACTACTTGGAAACACTATGAACATGTTCAACGACAAAAAAAGTTATTCCAAACTACTTGGAAACACTATGGAACATGTTCCAACGACAAAAAAAGTTATTCCAAACTACTTGGAAACACTATGGAACATGTTCCAACGACAAAAAAAGTTATTAAAACTACTTGGAAACACTATGGAACATGTTCCAACGACAAAAAA
>NW_024428689.1:0-19558 GCF_017562075.2 Anopheles merus | reverse complement strand
AAATTTATGCTCTATGTTGTCAGACAGCATAAATCTATGTTGCGAAGGCCACTGTAGCATAAATCAATGCTCTATGTTGTCCAGACAGCATAAATCTATGCTGCGGAGGCTCTGTAGCATAAATTATGCTCTATGTGTCCAGACAGCATAAAATCTATGTTGCGGAGGCACTGTAGCATAAATAATGCTCTATGTTGTCCAGACGCATAGATCTATGTGCGGAGGCTGGCTCTGTAGCAAAATTTATGGCTCATGTTGTCCAGACAGCATAAATCTATGTTGCGAAGGACTGTAGCATAAATTTAGCTCTATGTTGTCCAGACAGCATAGATCTATGTTGCGGAGGCTCTGTAGCATAAATTTATGCTCTATGTTGTCCAGACAGCATAAATCTATGTTGCGGAGAGTCTGTAGCATAAATTTATGCTCTATGTTGTCCAGACAGCATAAATCTATGTTGCGAAGGCACTGTAGCATAAATTCAATGCTCTATGTTGTCCAGACAGCAAATCTATGTTGCGGAGGCTCTGTAGATAAATTTATGCTCTATGTTGTCAAGACAGCATAAATCTATGCTGCGGAGGCTCTGTAGCATAAATTATGCTCTATGTTGTCAAGACAGCATAAATCTATGTTGCGGAGGCTCTGTAGCATAAATTTATGCTCTATGTTGTCCAGACAGCATAAATCTATGTTGCGGAGGTCTGTAGCATAAATTATGCTCTATGGTGTCCAGACAGCATAAATCTATGTTGCGAAGGCTCTGTAGCATAAATTTATGCTCTATGTTGTCCAGACAGCATAAATCTATGTTGCGGAGGTCTGTAGCAAAATTTATGCTCTATGTTGTCCAGACAGCATAAATCTATGTTGCGGAGGCTCTGTAGCATAAATTATGCTCTATGTTGTCCAGACAGCATATCTATTTGTGCGGAGGCTCTGTAGCATAAATTATGCTCTATGTTGTCCAGACAGCATAAATCTATGTTGCGGAGCTCTGTAGCATAAATTTATGCTCTATGTTGTCAAGACAGCATAAATCTATGTTGCGGAGGCTCTGTAGCATAAATTTTTTGCTCTATGTTGTCCAGACAGCATAAATCTATGTTGCGGAGGCTCTGTAGCATAAATTTATGCTCTATGTTGTCCAGACAGCATAAATCTTTGTGCGGAGGCTCTGTAGCATAAATTTATGCTCTATGTTGTCCAGACAGCATAAATCTATGTTGCGAAGGCTCTGTAGCATAAATTTATGCTTATGTTGTCCAGACAGCATAAATCTATGTGCGGAGGCTCTGTAGCATAAATTTATGCTCTATGTTGTCCAGACAGCATAATCTATGCTGCGAAGGCACTGTAGCATAAATTTATGCTCTATGTTGTCCAGACAGCATAAATCTATGTTGCGGAGGTCTGTAGCATAAATTATGCTCTATGTTGTCCAGACAGCATAAATCTATGTTGCGGAGGCACTGTAGCATAAATTATGCTCTATGTTGTCCAGACAGCATAATCTATGTTGCGGAGGCTCTGTAGCATAAATTTATGCTCTATGTTGTCCAGACAGCAAATCTATGTTGCGGAGGCACTGTAGCATAAATTATGCTCTATGTTGTCCAGACAGCATAATCTATGCTGCGGAGGCTCTGTAGCATAAATTTATGCTCTATGTTGTCCAGACAGCATAAATCTATGTTGCGGAGGCTCTGTAGCATAAATTTATGCTCTATGTTGTCCAGACAGCATAAATCTATGTTGCGAAGGCTACTGTAGCATAAATTATGCTCTATGTTGTCCAGACAGCATAAATCTTTGTTGCGGAGGCTCTGTAGCATAAATTTATGCTCTATGTTGTCCAGACAGCATAAATCTATGTTGCGAAGGCACTGTAGCATAAATCAATGCTCTATGTTGTCCAGACAGCATAGATCTATGCTGCGGAGGCTCTGTAGCATAAATTTATGCTCTATGTTGTCCAGACAGCATAAATCTATTGCGGGAGGTCTGTAGCATAAATTTATGCTCTATGTTGTCCAGACACATAAATCTATGTTGCGGAGGCTCTGTAGCATAAATTTATGCTCTATGTTGTCCAGACAGCATAAATCTATGTTGCGGAGGTCTGTAGCATAAATTTATGCTCTATGTGTCCAGACAGCATAAATCTATGTTGCGGAGGCTCTGTAGCATAAATTTATGCTCTATGTTGTCAGACAGCATAAATCTATGTTGCGGAGGCTCTGTAGCATAAATTTATGCTCTATGTTGTCCAGACAGCATAAATATATGTTGCGGAGGCTCTGTAGCATAAATTATGCTCTATGTTGTCCAGACAGCATAAATCTATGTTGCGAAGGCACTGTAGCATAAATCAATGCTCTATGTTGTCCAGACAGCATAAATCTATGTTGCGGAGGCTCTGTAGCATAAATTTATGCTCTATGTTGTCCAGACAGCATAAATCTATGTTGCGGAGGCTCTGTAGCATAAATCAATGCTCTATGTTGTCCAGACAGCATAAATCTATGCTGCGGAGGCTCTGTAGCATAAATTTATGCTCTATGTTGTCCAGACAGCATAAATCTATGTTGCGGAGGCTCTGTAGCATAAATTTATGCTCTATGTTGTCCAGACAGCATAATCTATGCTGCGGAGGCTCTGTAGCATAAATTTATGCTCTATGTTGTCCAGACAGCATAAATCTATGTTGCGGAGGCTCTGTAGCATAAATTATGCTCTATGTTGTCAAGACAGCATAAATCTATGTTGCGGAGGCTCTTTAGCATAAATTTATGCTCTATGTTGTCCAGACAGCATAAATCTATGTTGCGGAGGCTGTAGCATAAATTTATGCTCTATGTTGTCCAGAAAGCATAAATCTATGTTGCGGAGAGCTCTGTAGCATAAATTTATGCTCTATGGTGTCCAGACAGCATAAATATATGTGCGGAGGCTCTGTAGCATAAATTTATGCTCAATGTGTCCAGACAGCATAAATCTATGCTGCGGAGGCTCTGTAGCATAAATTTAAGCTCTATGTTGTCCAGACAGCATAAATCTATGTTGCGGAGGCTCTGTAGCATAAATTTATGCGCTATGTTGTCCAGACAGCATTAATGTATGTTATAGAGGCTCTGTAGCATAAATTTATGCTCTATGTTGTCCAGACAGCATAAATCTATGTTGCGGAGAGTCTGTAGCATAAATTTATGCTCTATGTTGTGCAGACAGCATAAATCTATGTTGCGGAGGCTCTGTAGCATAAATTTATGCTCTATGTTGTCCAGACAGCATAAATCTATGTTGCGGAGGCTCTGTAGCATAAATTTATGCTCTATGTTGTCCAGACAGCATCAATCGATGTTTCGGAGGCTCTGTAGCATAAATTATGCTCTATGTTGTCCAGACAGCATAAATCTTTTTTAATTTACAATTTTTATGTCGTTGGAAGTCATGTCAAAGTGTTTGCAAGTATGTTGGATGCACTTGGTATGACTTCCAAAGTTGTTTCAAAGTGATTTTTGGTACTTTGGATGCACTTGGTATGACTTCCAAAGTTGTTCCAAAGTTCAAATTCGTATGTTGGATACACTTTTGTTATTAGCGATTCTTCAGCAAAAAACTTGTTCACTTCAAACGCATACTGTGCGAATGTTTTGCTCCACAGAAACGTGCATGAATACAAATTTCGATAGCGCTTGAGTAGCTCTACAAGATTGCCAAAGCATGCAATGGCTTCGGACGCAACGTTTCGACGGTATTCACGGTCAAAGTGGGCCAAAAACGCGATTTCCACCCCCGCAATGGCCCTTTATATGAGCATAACTTTCGAACGCGAGCTAATACAAGCGCGCCCAGGGTACCGTTGGAAGCGTCTTGACGAGTACTATCTGCTGGTGGGGTACTGCACTCCGCTCACCCCCTGCCCCATATGCGGAGACGGAGGGGAAAAAACGGAAAATCGCAACTTTGGAGGGCTGTAACTCACGAGCGGAAGCTAATATAGCGCATATTAGATACCGGCGGATGCGTCTTGACGAGTTGTGCAACTTTTGTCTTACAAGCGCCCTCGTAGGAAACACTCCGCTCGACTACGGGCCGAAAACGTGTTTTTTGTGAAAATTCACCCTTTTACACACAGGTACACCGGAAACTTTTCCCGATCCCGGATCCATTACTCCAGTTGAAAAGGGCTTGCGGAGTAGACCAAATTCATTATCATTGCCTATGTACGAGCAAAACTCATTACTCAAAATCGGGCCCGAAGTCCCTCTACGAAACGCGCGGGGGGGTGTAACTTATGTAGACGCCAGGAAAATGAACCAAATTTTAGTATGTTGTTCCTGGTGGAAAAAGGCGTCGAAAACTTCAAATAAGTTTTTGATTTGCATGCGCCGATCAAAAGATAGAAAAATCGCGTTTTTCGCCCCTAGAGGGGAGGGGGGGTGGTCGGAGGGGGTGGGGGCATGAGGAGGGAAGGTGTATTACCCCGGGCCTACCATCGCCCCATACATCACTTCTGGCTAGGACACACCCTTTCCGAGTTATTGGCGAAAACGGCAAAAAAAGCCCGCGGCTGTAAGTGTTAGTACAATTTTTGAATAAAAACCGTTAGGCGGGCCCCGAAAATGCAGTTAGAAAACAAGGAACTGGGTAGACCTATGGACAGATGACTGGATATGGGGTTATACAGGGAAGGGGGGCAGGGGTGGGGTAGGGGGTGGAGGGGGTAGGGTGAGTGACCTCTACACCCCCCACCCCTTTGCATCCCCCTGGCACCCCCTGGCACCCCCTGCACCCTTATTAGGGGGTGAGTGGGGGCGAAATCGAGTGTCTTGAAAGTGCATTTCGAGTACATTTTCGGGTAAATGGGGTCATTTTAAGCGTTCAACATAAAGTCAAAATTTCCTCTAAAACGCTTACTTTTCGAGATATTGACGATTTTTGGGATTTCTTAACAAAAATGCAAATATTGCAGAAATATCGAAAACTAACAGCAGCGCACAGTTCCCGTGGTGCGACCTCGCTAGAAATTGGTATTTGCAAGCGTAAAATGTAGTTCAGCACCCGTCGGGGACACAAGAGTTCGAAGAAAAAGAAAAATACAAACCGGAATTCGATGGAGACGCCTGGTGCCGGACGAAACAAATCCAAGAAACAAAGCAAAAGACGTTGTCTTCGCTCTGCAATGTATTAAAAACAAAACATTTGTTTATTTAACAGCTTTGATTTAGGCTGCATAGGCTCTGTAGCATAAATGTATGCTCTATGTTGTCCAGACAGCATAAATCTATGCTGCAGAGGCTCTGTAGCATAAATGTATGCTCTATGTTGTCCAGACAGCATAAATCTTGTTGCGGAGGCTCTGTAGCATAAATTTATGCTCTATGTTGTCCAGACAGCATAATCTATGTTGCGAAGGCACTGTAGCATAAATCAATGCTCTATGTTGTCCAGACAGCATAGATCTATGCTGCGGAGGCTCTGTAGCATAAATTTATGCTCTATGTTGTCCAGACAGCAAAATCTATGTGCGGAGAGTCTGTAGCATAAATTTATGCTCTATGTTGTCCAGACAGCATAGATCTATGCTGCGGAGGACTGTAGCATAAATTAATGGCTATGTTGTCCAGACAGCATAATCTATGTTGCGAAGGCACTGTAGCATAAATTATGCTCTATGGTCCAGACAGCATAAATCTATGTTGCGAAGGCACTGTAGCATAAATCAATGCTCTATGTTGTCCAGACAGCATAAATCTATGTTGCGAAGGCACTGTAGCATAAATCAATGCTCTATGTTGTCCAGACAGCATAGAATCTATGCTGCGGAGGCTCTGTAGCATAAATGTATGCTCTATGTTGTCCAGACAGCATAAATCTATGTTGCGGAGGCTCTGTAGCATAAATTTATGCTCTATGTTGTCCAGACAGCATAAATCTATGTTGCGGAGGTCTGTAGCATAAATTTATGCTCTATGTTGTCCAGACAGCATAAATCTATGTTGCGCGAAGGCACTGTAGCATAAATCAATGCTCTATGTTGTCCAGACAGCTAGATCTATGCTGCGGAGGCTCTGTAGCATAAATTTATGCTCTATGTTGTCCAGACAGCATAAATCTATGTTGCGGAGAGTCTGTAGCATAAATTTATGCTCTATGTTGTCCAGACAGCATAAATCTATGCTGCGGAGGCTCTGTAGCATAAATTTATGCTCTATGTTGTCCAGACAGCATAGATCTATGCTGCGGAGGTCTGTAGCATAAATTTATGCTCTATGTTGTCCAGACAGCAAAAATCTATGTTGCGGAGAGCTCTGTAGCATAAATTTATGCTCTATGTTGTCCAGACAGCATAAATCTATGTTGCGGAGGCTCTGTAGCATAAATTTATGCTCTATGTTGTCCAGACAGCATAAATCTATGTTGCGGAGAGTCTGTAGCATAAATTATGCTCTATGTTGTCCAGACAGCATAAATCTATGTGCGGAGGCTCTGTAGCAAAATTTATGCCTTATGTTGTCCAGACAGCATAAATCTATGTTGCGGAGGCTCTGTAGCATAAATTATGCTCTATGTTGTCCAGACAGCATAAATCTATGTTGCGAAGGCACTGTAGCATAAATCAATGCTCTATGTTGTCCAGACAGCATAGATCTATGCTGCGGAGGCTCTGTAGCATAAATTTATGCTCTATATTGTCCAGACAGCATAAATCTATGTTGCGGAGGCTCTGTAGCATAAATTTATGCTCTATGTTGTCCAGACAGCATAAATCTATGTTGCGGAGGCTCTGTAGCATAAATCAATGCTCTATGTTGTCCAGACAGCATAAATCTATGTTGCAGAGCTCTGTAGCATAAATTTATGCTCTATGTTGTCCAGACAGCATAAATCTATGTTGCGGAGGCTATGTAGCAAAAATTTATGCCTCTATTGTCCAGACAGCATAAATCTATGTTGCGGAGGCTCTGTAGCATAAATTTATGCTCTATGTTGTCCAGACAGCATAAATCTATGTTGCGAAGGCACTGTAGCATAAATCAATGCTCTATGTGTGTCCAGACAGCATAATCTATGTTGCGGAGGCTCTGTAGCATAAATTTATGCTCTATGTTGTCCAGACAGCATAAATCTATGTTGCGGAGGCTCTGTAGCATAAATTTATGCTCTATGTTGTCCAGACAGCATAAATCTATGTTGCGAGGCTCTGTAGCATAAATTTATGCTCTATGTTGTCCAGACAGCATAAATCTATGTTGCGGAGGCTCTGTAGCATAAATTTATGCTCTATGTTGTCCAGACAGCATAAATCTATGTGCGGAGGCTCTGTAGCATAAATTTATGCTCTATGTTGTCCAGACAGCATAAATCTATGTTGCGGAGGCTCTGTAGCATAAATTTATGCTCTATGTTGTCCAGACAGCATAATCTATGTTGCGGAGGCTCTGTAGCATAAATTTATGCTCTATGTTGTCCAGACAGCATAAATCTATGTGCGGAAGGCTCTGTAGCATAAATTATGCTCTATGTTGTCCAGACAGCATAAATCTATGTTGCGAAGGCACTGTAGCATAAATCAATGCTCTATGTTGTCCAGACAGCATAAATCTATGTGCGGAGGCTCTGTAGCATAAATTTATGCTCTATGTTGTCCAGACAGCATAATCTATGTTGCGGAGGCTCTGTAGCATAAATTTATGCTCTATGTTGTCCAGACAGCATAGATCTATGCTGCGGAGGCTCTGTAGCATAAATTTATGCTCTATGTTGTCCAGACAGCATAAATCTATGTTGCGGAGAGTCTGTAGCATAAATTTATGCTCTATGTTGTCCAGACAGCATAAATCTATGTTGCGGAGGCTCTGTAGCATAAATTATGCTCTATGTTGTCCAGACAGCATAAATCTATGTTGCGGAGGCTCTGTAGCATAAATTTATGCTCTATGTTGTCAAGACAGCATAAATCTATGTTGCGGAGGCTCTTTAGCATAAATTTATGCTCTATGTTGTCCAGACAGCATAAATCTATGTTGCGGAGGCTCTGTAGCATAAATTTATGCTCTATGTTGTCCAGAAAGCATAAATCTATGTTGCGGAGGCTCTGTAGCATAAATTTATGCTCTATGGTGTCCAGACAGCATAAATATATGTTGCGGAGGCTTTGTAGCATAAATGTATGCTCAATGTTGTCCAGACAGCATAAATCTATGCTGCGGAGGCTCTGTAGCAAAAATTAAAGTCTATGTTGTCCAGACAGCATAAATCTATGTTGCGGAGGCTCTGTAGCATAAATTTATGCGCTATGTTGTCCAGACAGCATTAATGTATGTTATAGAGGCTCTGTAGCATAAATTTATGCTCTATGTTGTCCAGACAGCATAAATCTATGTTGCGGAGAGTCTGTAGCATAAATTTATGCTCTATGTTGTGCAGACAGCATAAATCTATGTTGCGGAGGCTCTGTAGCATAAATTTATGCTCTATGTTGTCCAGACAGCATAAATCTATGTTGCGGAGGCTCTGTAGCATAAATTTATGCTCTATGTTGTCCAGACAGCATCAATCGATGTTTCGGAGGCTCTGTAGCATAAATTTATGCTCTATGTTGTCCAGACAGCATAAATCTTTTTAATTTACAATTTTTATGTCGTTGGAAGTCATGTCAAAGTGTTTGCAAGTATGTTGGATGCACTTGGTATGACTTCCAAAGTTGTTTCAAAGTGATTTTTGGTACTTTGGATGCACTTGGTATGACTTCCAAAGTTGTTCCAAAGTTCAAATTCGTATGTTGGATACACTTTTGTTATTAGCGATTCTTCAGCAAAAACTTGTTCACTTCAAACGCATACTGTGCGAATGTTTTGCTCCACAGAAACGTGCATGAATACAAATTTCGATAGCGCTTGAGTAGCTCTACAAGATTGCCAAAGCATGCAATGGCTTCGGACGCAACGTTTCGACGGTATTCACGGTCAAAGTGGGCCAAAAACGCGATTTTCCACCCCCGCAATGGCCCTTTATATGAGCATAACTTTCGAACGCGAGCTAATACAAGCGCGCCCAGGGTACCGTTGGAAGCGTCTTGACGAGTACTATCTGCTGGTGGGGTACTGCACCTCCGCTCACCCCCTGCCCCATACTGCCGGAGAGGAAAAACGGAAAATCGCAACTTTGGAGGGCTGTAACTCACGAGCGGAAGCTAATATAGCGCTATATTAGATACCGGCGGATGCGTCTTGACGAGTTGTGCAACTTTTGTCTTACAAGCGCCCTCGTAGGAACCACTCCGCTCGACTACGGGCCGAAAAACGTGTTTTTTTGTGCAAATTTCACCCTTTTACACACAGGTACACCGGAAACTTTTCCCGATCCCGGATCCATTACTCCAGTTGAAAAGGGCTTGCGGAGTAGACCAAATTTCATATATCATTTGCCTATGTACGAGCAAAACTCATTACTCAAAATCGGGCCCGAAGTCCCTCTACGAAACGCGCGGGGGGGTGTAACTTATGTAGACGCCCAGGAAAATGAACCAAATTTTAGTATGTTGTTCCTGGTGGAAAAAGGCGTCGAAAACTTCAAATAAGTTTTTGATTTGCATGCGCCGATCAAAAGATAGAAAAATCGCGTTTTTCGCCCCTAGAGGGGAGGGGGGTGGTCGGAGGGGGTGGGGGCATGAGGAGGGAAGGTGTATTACCCCGGGCCCTACCATCGCCCATACATCACTTCTGGCTAGGACACACCTTTCCGAGTTATTGGCGAAAAACCGGCAAAAAAAAGCCCGCGGCTGTAAGTGTTAGTACAATTTTTGAATAAAAACCGTTAGGCGGGCCCCGAAAATGCAGTTAGAAAACAAGGAACTGGGTAGACCATATGGACAGATGACTGGATATGGGGGTTATACAGGGAAGGGGGCAGGGGTGGGGTAGGGGGTGGAGGGGGTAGGGTGAGTGACCCTCTACACCCCCACCCCTTTGCATCCCCTGGCACCCCTGGCACCCCCCTGCACCCTTATTAGGGGGTGAGTTGGGGCGAAATCGAGTGTCTTGAAAGTGCATTTCGAGTACATTTTCGGGTAAATGGGGTCATTTTAAGCGTTCAACATAAAGTCAAAATTTCCTCTAAAACGCTTACTTTTCGAGATATTGACGATTTTTGGGATTTCTTAACAAAAATGCAAATATTGCAGAAATATCGAAAACTAACAGCAGCGCACAGTTCCCGTGGTGCGACCTCGCTAGAAATTGGTATTTGCAAGCGTAAAATGTAGTTCAGCACCCGTCGGGGACACAATGAGTTCGAAGAAAAAGAAAAATACAAACCGGAATTCGATGGAGACGCCTGGTGCCGGACGAAACAAATCCAAGAAACAAAGCAAAAGACGTTGTCTTCGCTCTGCAATGTATTAAAAACAAACCATTTGTTTATTTAACAGCTTTGATTTAGGCTGCATAGGCTCTGTAGCATAAATGTATGCTCTATGTTGTCCAGACAGCATAAATCTATGCTGCAGAGGCTCTGTAGCATAAATGTATGCTCTATGTTGTCCAGACAGCATAAATCTTTGTTGCGGAGGCTCTGTAGCATAAATTTATGCTCTATGTTGTCCAGACAGCATAAATCTATGTTGCGAAGGCACTGTAGCATAAATCAATGCTCTATGTTGTCCAGACAGCATAGATCTATGCTGCGGAGGCTCTGTAGCATAAATTTATGCTCTATGTTGTCCAGACAGCAAAAATCTATGTTGCGGAGAGTCTGTAGCATAAATTTATGCTCTATGTTGTCCAGACAGCATAGATCTATGCTGCGGAGGCTCTGTAGCATAAATTAATGCGCTATGTTGTCCAGACAGCATAAATCTATGTTGCGAAGGCACTGTAGCATAAATTTATGCTCTATGTTGTCCAGACAGCATAAATCTATGTTGCGAAGGCACTGTAGCATAAATCAATGCTCTATGTTGTCCAGACAGCATAAATCTATGTTGCGAAGGCACTGTAGCATAAATCAATGCTCTATGTTGTCCAGACAGCATAAATCTATGTTGCGGAGGCTCTGTAGCATAAATGTATGCTCTATGTTGTCCAGACAGCATAAATCTATGTTGCGGAGGCTCTGTAGCATAAATTTATGCTCTATGTTGTCCAGACAGCATAAATCTATGTTGCGAAGGCTCTGTAGCATAAATTTATGCTCTATGTTGTCCAGACAGCATAAATCTATGTTGCGAAGGCACTGTAGCATAAATCAATGCTCTATGTTGTCCAGACAGCATAGATCTATGCTGCGGAGGCTCTGTAGCATAAATTTATGCTCTATGTTGTCCAGACAGCATAAATCTATGTTGCGGAGAGTCTGTAGCATAATTTATGCTCTATGTTGTCCAGACAGCATAAATCTATGTTGCGAAGGCACTGTAGCATAAATCAATGCTCTATGTTGTCCAGACAGCATAGATCTATGCTGCGGAGGCTCTGTAGCATAAATTTATGCTCTATGTTGTCCAGACAGCAAAATCTATGTTGCGGAGAGTCTGTAGCATAAATTTATGCTCTATGTTGTCCAGACAGCATAGATCTATGCTGCGGAGGCTCTGTAGCATAAATTTATGCTCTATGTTGTCCAGACAGCATAAATCTATGTTGCGGAGAGTCTGTAGCATAAATTTATGCTCTATGTTGTCCAGACAGCATAAATCTATGTGCGAAGGCTCTGTAGCAAAATTTATGCTCTATGTTGTCCAGACAGCATAAATCTTGTTGCGGAGGCTCTGTAGCATAAATTTATGCTCTATGTTGTCCAGACAGCATAAATCTATGTTGCGAAGGCACTGTAGCATAAATCAATGCTCTATGTTGTCCAGACAGCATAGATCTATGCTGCGGAGGCTCTGTAGCATAAATTTATGCTCTATGTTGTCCAGACAGCATAAATCTATGTTGCGGAGGCTCTGTAGCATAAATTTATGCTCTATGTTGTCCAGACAGCATAAATCTATGTTGCGAAGGCACTGTAGCATAAATCAATGCTCTATGTTGTCCAGACAGCATAAATCTATGTTGCGAAGGCACTGTAGCATAAATCATGCTCTATGTTGTCCAGACAGCATAAATCTATGCTGCGGAGGCTCTGTAGCATAAATTTATGCTCTATGTTGTCCAGACAGCATAAATCTATGTTGCGGAGGCTCTGTAGCATAAATTTATGCTCTATGTTGTCCAGACAGCATAAATCTATGTTGCGAAGGCTCTGTAGCATAAATCAATGCTCTATGTTGTCCAGACAGCATCAATCTATGTTGCGGAGGCTATGTAGCAAAAATTTATGCTTTCTGTTGTCCAGACAGCATAAATCTTTGTTGCGGAGGCTCTGTAGCATAAATTTATGCTCTATGTTGTCCAGACAGCATAAATCTATGTTGCGAAGGCACTGTAGCATAAATCAATGCTCTATGTTGTCCAGACAGCATAGATCTATGCTGCGGAGGCTCTGTAGCATAAATTTATGCTCTATATTGTCCAGACAGCATAAATCTATGTTGCGGAGGCTCTGTAGCATAAATTTATGCTCTATGTTGTCCAGACAACATAAATCTATGTTGCGGAGGCTCTGTAGCATAAATTTATGCTCTATGTTGTCCAGACAGCATAAATCTTTGTTGCGGAGGCTCTGTAGCATAAATTTATGCTCTATGTTGTCCAGACAGCATAAATCTATGTTGCGAAGGCACTGTAGCATAAATCAATGCTCTATGTTGTCCAGACAGCATAAATCTATGTTGCGGAGGCTCTGTAGCATAAATTTATGCTCTATGTTGTCCAGACAACATAAATATATGTTGCGGAGGCTCTGTAGCATAAATTTATGCTCTATGTTGTCCAGACAGCATAAATCTATGTTGCGAAGGCACTGTAGCATAAATCAATGCTCTATGTTGTCCAGACAGCATAAATCTATGTTGCGGAGGCTCTGTAGCATAAAATTATGCTCTATGTTGTCCAGACAGCATAAATCTATGTTGCGAAGGCACTGTAGCATAAATCAATGCTCTATGTTGTCCAGACAGCATAGATCTATGCTGCGGAGGCTCTGTAGCATAAATTTATGCTCTATGTTGTCCAGACAGCATAAATCTATGTTGCGGAGAGTCTGTAGCATAAATTTATGCTCTATGTTGTCCAGACAGCATAGATCTATGCTGCGGAGGCTCTGTAGCATAAATTTATGCTCTATGTTGTCCAGACAGCATAAATCTATGTTGCGGAGAGTCTGTAGCATAAATTTATGCTCTATGTTGTGCAGACAGCATAAATCTATGTTGCGGAGGCTCTGTAGCATAAATTTATGCTCTATGTTGTCAAGACAGCATAAATCTATGTTGCGGAGGCTCTGTAGCATAAATTTATGCTCTATGTTGTCAAGACAGCATAAATCTATGTTGCGGAGGCTCTTTAGCATAAATTTATGCTCTATGTTGTCCAGACAGCATAAATCTATGTTGCGGAGGCTCTGTAGCATAAATTTATGCTCTATGTTGTCCAGAAAGCATAAATCTATGTTGCGGAGGCTCTGTAGCATAAATTTATGCTCTATGGTGTCCAGACAGCATAAATATATGTTGCGGAGGCTTTGTAGCATAAATGTATGCTCAATGTTGTCCAGACAGCATAAATCTATGCTGCGGAGGCTCTGTAGCAAAAATTAAAGTCTATGTTGTCCAGACAGCATAAATCTATGTTGCGGAGGCTCTGTAGCATAAATTTATGCGCTATGTTGTCCAGACAGCATTAATGTATGTTATAGAGGCTCTGTAGCATAAATTTATGCTCTATGTTGTCCAGACAGCATAAATCTATGTTGCGGAGAGTCTGTAGCATAAATTTATGCTCTATGTTGTGCAGACAGCATAAATCTATGTTGCGGAGGCTCTGTAGCATAAATTTATGCTCTATGTTGTCCAGACAGCATAAATCTATGTTGCGGAGGCTCTGTAGCATAAATTTATGCTCTATGTTGTCCAGACAGCATCAATCGATGTTTCGGAGGCTCTGTAGCATAAATTTATGCTCTATGTTGTCCAGACAGCATAAATCTTTTTTAATTTACAATTTTTATGTCGTTGGAAGTCATGTCAAAGTGTTTGCAAGTATGTTGGATGCACTTGGTATGACTTCCAAAGTTGTTTCAAAGTGATTTTTGGTACTTTGGATGCACTTGGTATGACTTCCAAAGTTGTTCCAAAGTTCAAATTCGTATGTTGGATACACTTTGTTATTAGCGATTCTTCAGCAAAAACTTGTTCACTTCAAACGCATACTGTGCGAATGTTTTGCTCCACAGAAACGTGCATGAATACAAATTTCGATAGCGCTTGAGTAGCTCTACAAGATTGCCAAAGCATGCAATGGCTTCGGACGCAACGTTTCGACGGTATTCACGGTCAAAGTGGGCCAAAAACGCGATTTTCCACCCCCGCAATGGCCCTTTATATGAGCATAACTTTCGAACGCGAGCTAATACAAGCGCGCCCAGGGTACCGTTGGAAGCGTCTTGACGAGTACTATCTGCTGGTGGGGTACTGCACCTCCGCTCACCCCCTGCCCCATACTGCCGGAGAGGAAAAACGGAAAAATCGCAACTTTGGAGGGCTGTAACTCACGAGCGGAAGCTAATATAGCGCTATATTAGATACCGGCGGATGCGTCTTGACGAGTTGTGCAACTTTTGTCTTACAAGCGCCCTCGTAGGAACCACTCCGCTCGACTACGGGCCGTAAAACGTGTTTTTTTGTGCAAATTTCACCCTTTTACACACAGGTACACCGGAAACTTTTCCCGATCCCGGATCCATTACTCCAGTTGAAAAGGGCTTGCGGAGTAGACCAAATTTCATATATCATTTGCCTATGTACGAGCAAAACTCATTACTCAAAATCGGGCCCGAAGTCCCTCTACGAAACGCGCGGGGGGGTGTAACTTATGTAGACGCCCAGGAAAATGAACCAAATTTTAGTATGTTGTTCCTGGTGGAAAAAGGCGTCGAAAACTTCAAATAAGTTTTTGATTTGCATGCGCCGATCAAAAGATAGAAAAATCGCGTTTTTCGCCCCTAGAGGGGAGGGGGGTGGTCGGAGGGGGTGGGGGCATGAGGAGGGAAGGTGTATTACCCCGGGCCCTACCATCGCCCCATACATCACTTCTGGCTAGGACACACCCTTTCCGAGTTATTGGCGAAAAACCGGCAAAAAAAAGCCCGCGGCTGTAAGTGTTAGTACAATTTTGAATAAAAACCGTTAGGCGGGCCCCGAAAATGCAGTTAGAAAACAAGGAACTGGGTAGACCATATGGACAGATGACTGGATATGGGGGTATACAGGGAAGGGGGGCAGGGGTGGGGTAGGGGGTGGAGGGGGTAGGGTGAGTGACCCTCTACACCCCCACCCCTTTGCATCCCCTGGCACCCCCTGGCACCCCCTGCACCCTTATTAGGGGGTGAGTTGGGGCGAAATCGAGTGTCTTGAAAGTGCATTTCGAGTACATTTTCGGGTAAATGGGGTCATTTTAAGCGTTCAACATAAAGTCAAAATTTCCTCTAAAACGCTTACTTTTCGAGATATTGACGATTTTGGGATTTCTTAACAAAAATGCAAATATTGCAGAAATATCGAAAACTAACAGCAGCGCACAGTTCCCGTGGTGCGACCCTCGCTAGAAATTGGTATTTGCAAGCGTAAAATGTAGTTCAGCACCCGTCGGGGACACAATGAGTTCGAAGAAAAAAGAAAAATACAAACCGGAATTCGATGGAGACGCCTGGTGCCGGACGAAACAAATCCAAGAAACAAAGCAAAAGACGTTGTCTTCGCTCTGCAATGTATTAAAAACAAACCATTTGTTTATTTAACAGCTTTGATTTAGGCTGCATAGGCTCTGTAGCATAAATGTATGCTCTATGTTGTCCAGACAGCATAAATCTATGCTGCAGAGGCTCTGTAGCATAAATGTATGCTCTATGTTGTCCAGACAGCATAAATCTTTGTTGCGGAGGCTCTGTAGCATAAATTTATGCTCTATGTTGTCCAGACAGCATAAATCTATGTTGCGAAGGCACTGTAGCATAAATCAATGCTCTATGTTGTCCAGACAGCATAGATCTATGCTGCGGAGGCTCTGTAGCATAAATTTATGCTCTATGTTGTCCAGACAGCAAAAATCTATGTTGCGGAGAGTCTGTAGCATAAATTTATGCTCTATGTTGTCCAGACAGCATAGATCTATGCTGCGGAGGCTCTGTAGCATAAATTAATGCGCTATGTTGTCCAGACAGCATAAATCTATGTTGCGAAGGCACTGTAGCATAAATTTATGCTCTATGTTGTCCAGACAGCATAAATCTATGTTGCGAAGGCACTGTAGCATAAATCAATGCTCTATGTTGTCCAGACAGCATAAATCTATGTTGCGAAGGCACTGTAGCATAAATCAATGCTCTATGGTGTCCAGACAGCATAAATCTATGTTGCGGGGCTCTGTAGCATAAATGTATGCTCTATGTTGTCCAGACAGCATAAATCTATGTTGCGGAGGCTCTGTAGCATAAATTTATGCGCTATGTTGTCCAGACAGCATAATCTATGTTGCGCGAAGGCTCTGTAGCATAAATTTATGCTCTATGTTGTCCAGACAGCATAAATCTATGTTGCGAAGGCACTGTAGCATAAATTATGCTCTATGTTGTCCAGACAGCATAGATCTATGCTGCGGAGGCTCTGTAGCATAAATTTATGCTCTATGTTGTCCAGACAGCATAAATCTATGTTGCGGAGAGTCTGTAGCATAAATTTATGCTCTATGTTGCAGACAGCATAAATCTATGTTGCGAAGGCCTGTAGCATAAATCAAGCTCTATGTTGTCCAGACAGCATAGATCTATGCTGCGGAGGCTCTGTAGCATAAATTTATGCTCTATGTTGTCCAGACAGCAAAAATCTATGTTGCGGAGAGTCTGTAGCATAAATTTATGCTCTATGTTGTCCAGACAGCATAGATCTATGCTGCGGAGGCTCTGTAGCATAAATTTATGCTCTATGTTGTCCAGACAGCATAAATCTATGTTGCGGAGAGTCTGTAGCATAAATTTATGCTCTATGTTGTCCAGACAGCATAAATCTATGTTGCGAGGCTTGTAGCATAAATTTATGCTTATGTTGTCCAGACAGCATAAATCTTGTTGCGGAGGCTCTGTAGCATAAATTTATGCTCTATGTTGTCCAGACAGCATAAATCTATGTTGCGAAGGCACTGTAGCATAAATCAATGCTCTATGTTGTCCAGACAGCATAGATCTATGCTGCGGAGGCTCTGTAGCATAAATTTATGCTCTATATTGTCCAGACAGCATAAATCTATGTTGCGGAGGCTCTGTAGCATAAATTTATGCTCTATGTTGTCCAGACAGCATAAATATATGTTGCGAAGGCACTGTAGCATAAATCAATGCTCTATGTTGTCCAGACAGCATAAATCTATGTTGCGAAGGCTCTGTAGCATAAATCAATGCTCTATGTTGTCCAGACAGCATCAATCTATGTTGCGGAGGCTCTGTAGCATTACATTATGCTCTATGTTGTCCAGACAGCATAAATCTATGTTGCGGAGGCTCTGTAGCATAAATTTATGCTCTATGTTGTCCAGACAGCATAAATCTATGTTGCGAAGGCTCTGTAGCATAAATCAATGCTCTATGTTGTCCAGACAGCATAAATCTATGTTGCGGAGGCTCTGTAGCAAAAATTTATGCTTTCTGTTGTCCAGACAGCATAAATCTTTGTTGCGGAGGCTCTGTAGCATAAATTTATGCTCTATGTTGTCCAGACAGCATAAATCTATGTTGCGAAGGCACTGTAGCATAAATCAATGCTCTATGTTGTCCAGACAGCATAAATCTATGCGCGGAGGCTCTGTAGCATAAATTTATGCTCTATATTGTCCAGACAGCATAAATCTATGTTGCGGAGGCTCTGTAGCATAAATTTATGCTCTATGTTGTCCAGACAGCATAAATCTATGTTGCGGAGGCTCTGTAGCATAAATTTATGCTCTATGTTGTCCAGACAGCATAAATCTTTGTTGCGGAGGCTCTGTAGCATAAATTTATGCTCTATGTTGTCCAGACAGCATAAATCTATGTGCGAAGGCACTGTAGCATAATCAATGCTCTATGTTGTCCAGACAGCATAAATCTATGTTGCGGAGGCTCTGTAGCATAAATTTATGCTCTATGTTGTCCAGACAACATAAATCTATGTTGCGGAGGCTCTGTAGCATAAATTTATGCTCTATGTTGTCCAGACAGCATAAATCTATGTTGCGGAGGCTCTGTAGCATAAATTTATGCTCTATGTTGTCCAGACAGCATAAATCTATGTTGCGGAGGCTCTGTAGCATAAATTTATGCTCTATGTTGTCCAGACAGCATAAATCTATTTGCGGAGGCTCTGTAGCATAAATCAATGCTCTATGTTGTCCAGACAGCATAAATCTATGTTGCGGAGGCTCTGTAGCATAAATTTATGCTCTATGTTGTCCAGACAGCATAAATCTATGTTGCGGGAGTCTGTAGCATAAATTATGCTCTATGTTGTCCAGACAGCATAGATCTATGCTGCGGAGGCTCTGTAGCATAAATTATGCTCTATGTTGTCCAGACAGCATAAATCTATGTTGCGGAGGCTCTGTAGCATAAATTTATGCTCTATGTTGTCCAGACAGCATAAATCTATGTTGCGGAGGCTCTGTAGCATAAATTATGCTCTATGTTGTCCAGACAGCATAAATCTATGTTGCGGAGGCTCTGTAGCATAAATTTATGCTCTATGTTGTCCAGACAGCATAAATCTATGTTGCGAAGGGCTCTGTAGCATAAATTTATGCTCTATGTTGTCAGACAGCATAAATCTATGTTGCGGAGGCTCTGTAGCATAAATTTATGCTCTATGTTGTCCAGACAGCATAAATCTATGTTGCGGGAGGCTCTGTAGCATAAATTTATGCTCTATGTTGTCCAGACAGCATAAATCTATGTTGCGGAGGCTCTGTAGCATAAATTATGCTCTATGTTGTCCAGACAGCATAAATCTATGCTGCGGAGGTCTGTAGCATAAATTTATGCTCTATGTGTCCAGACAGCATAAATCTATGTTGCGGAGTCTCTGTAGCATAAATTTATGCTCATGTTGTCCAGACAGCATAAATCTATGTTGCGGAGGCTCTGTAGCATAAATTTATGCTCGTTGTCCAGACAGCATAAAATCTATGTTGCGGAGAGTCTGTAGCATAAATTTATGCTCTATGTTGTCCAGACAGCATAAATCTATGTTGCGGAGGCTCTGTAGAAAAAATTTATGCTCGGTTGTCCAGACAGCATAAATCTATGTGCGGAGGCTCTGTAGCATAAATTTATGCTCTATGTTGTCCAGACAGCATAAATCTATGTTGCGGAAGCACTGTAGCATAAATTATGCTCTATGTTGTCCAGACAGCATAAATCTATG
>NW_024428688.1:0-19640 GCF_017562075.2 Anopheles merus | reverse complement strand
ATACTTCTAACATCCATATTCTTCATTAGAAAAGCATAGAAAGATATCTATAACTTCTAACATCCATATTCTTCATTAGAAAAGCATTAGAAAGAAATCTACACTTCAAACATCCAGATTCTTGCATTAGAAAAGCATTAGAAAGAATCTATACTTCTAACATCCAGATTCTTCATTAGAAAAGCATTAGAAAGATATCTATACTTCTAACATCCATATTTCATTAGAAAAGCATAAGAAAGATATCTATACTTCTAACATCCAGATTCTTGCATTAGAAAAGCATTAGAAAGATATCTAACTTCTAACATCCATATCTTCTTTAGAAAAGCATTAGAAAGATATCTATACTTCTAACATCCATATTCTTCATTAGAAAGCATTAGAAAGATATCTATACTTCTAACATCCATATTCTTCATTAGAAAAGCATTAGAAAGATATCTATACTTCTAACATCCAGAGCGTACGCGTTCATGGATGTCCATGTTGGTACAAGTTGCCGGTCAGAATAGCCGTGCACCAAAATTGTGTACCGATCAGGGAAAGTACAACACGGAGGGCGCAGCCCGAGCGTACGCGTTCATGAATGTCCATGTTGGTAAAGTTGCCGGTCAGATAGCCCGTGCACCAAAATTGTGTACCGATCAGGAAAGCATTAGAATATATATACTTCTAACATCCATATTCTTCATAAGATAAGCATTAGAAAGATATCTATACTTCTAACATCCATATTCTTGCATAAGAAAAGCATTAGAAAGATATCTATACTTCTAACATCCAGATTCTTGCATTAGAAAAGCATTAGAAAGATATCTATACTTCTAACATCCATATTCTTCATTAAAAGCATTAGAAAGAATCTATACTTCTTACATCGATATTCTTCATTAGAAAGCATTAGAAAGATATCTATACTTCTAACATCCTGATTCTTGCATTAGAAAAGCATTAGAAAGATATCTTTACTTCTAACATCCATATTCTTCATTAGAAAAGCATTAGAAAGATATCTATACTTCAAACTCCATATTCTTCATTAGAAAGGCATTAGAAGAAATATATACTTCTAACATCCATATTCTTCATTAGAAAAGCATTAGAAAGAAATAATACTTCTAACATCCAGATTCTTCATTAGAAAAGCATTAGAAAGAATCTATACTTCTAACATCCATATCTTCATTAGAAAAGCATTAGAAAGATATCTATACTTCTTACATCCAGATTCTTCATTAGAAAAGCATTAGAAAGATATCTATACTTCTAACATCCATATTCTTGCATTAGAAAAGCATTAGAAAGATATCTATACTTCTAACATCCATATTCTTCATTAGAAAAGCATTAGAAGATATCTATACTTCTAAAATCCATATTCTTCATTAGAAAGCATTAGAAAGATATCTATCTTCCAACATCCATATTCTTGCATTAAAAAAGCATTAGAAAGATATCTATACTTCCAACATCCATATTCTTGCATTAGAAAAGCATTAGAAAGATATCTATACTTCTAACATCCATATTCTTCATTAGAAAAGCATTAGAAAGAAATATATACTTCTAACATCCAGATTCTTGCATTAGAAAAGCATTAGAAAGATATCTATACTTCTTACATCCAGATTCTTCATTAGAAAAGCATTAGAAAGATATCTATACTTCTAACATCCATATTCTTGCATTAGAAAGCATTAGAAAGATATCTATACTTCTAACATCCATATTCTTCATTAGAAAAGCATTAGAAAGATATCTATACTTCTAAAATCCATATTCTTCATTAGAAAAGCATTAGAAAGATATCTATACTTCCAACATCCATATTCTTGATTAGAAAAGCATTAGAAAGATATCTATACTTCTAACATCCAGATTCTGCATTAGAAAGCATTAGAAAGATATCTATACTTCCAACATCCATATTCTTGCATTAGAAAGCATTAGAAAGATATCTATACTTCTAACATCCATATTCTTCATTAGAAAAGCATTTAGAGATATCTATACTTCTAACATCCATATTCTTCATTAGAAAAGCATTAGAAAGATATCTATTCTTCTAACATCCAGATTCTTCATTAGAAAAGCATTAGAAAGATATCTTTACTTCTAACATCCATTTCTTCATTAGAAAAGCATTAGAAAGAATCTATACTTCTAACATCCAGATTCTTGCATTAGAAAGCATTAGAAAGATATCTATACTTCCAACATCCATATTCTTGCATTAGAAAGCATTAGAAAGATATCTATACTTCTAACATCCAGATTCTTGCATTAGAAAAGCATTAGAAAGATATCTATACTTCCACATCCATATTCTTGCATTAGAAAAGCATTAGAAAGATATCTATACTTCTAACATCCATATTCTTCATTAGAAAAGCATTAGAAAGATATCTATACTTCTAACATCCATATTCTTCTTAGAAAAGCATTAGAAAGATATCTATTCTTCTAACATCCAGATTCTTCATTAGAAAAGCATTAGAAAGATATCTTTACTTCTAACATCCATATTCTGCATTAGGAAAGCAATAGAAAGATATCTTTACTTCTAACATCCATATTCTTCATTAGAAAAGCATTAGAAAGATATCTATACTTCTAACATCCATATTCTTCATTAGAAAGCATTAGAAAGATATCTATACTTCTAACATCCATATTCTTCATTAGAAAAGCATTAGAAAGATTATATACTTCTAACATCCATATTCTTCATTAGAAAGAATTAGAAAGATATCTATACTTCTAACATCCAGATTTTTCATTAGAAAAGCATTAGAAAGATATCTATACTTCTAACATCCAGATTCTTCATTAGAAAAGCATTAGAAAGATATCTATACTTCAAACATCCAGATTCTTCATTGGAAAAGCATTAGAAAGATATCTATACTCTAACATCCAGATTCTTCATTAGAAAAGCATTAGAAAGATATCTATACTTCTAACATCCATATTCTTCATTAGAAAAGCATTAGAAAGATATCTATACTTCTAACATCCAGATTCTTCATTAGAAAGCATTAGAAAGATATATATACTTCTAACATCCAGATTCTTCATTAGAAAAGCATTAGAAAGATATATATACTTCTAACATCCAGATTCTTCATTAGAAAAGCATTAGAAAGAAATCTATACTTCTAACATCCATATTCTTCCATTAGAAAAGCATTAGAAAGAAATCTATACTTGTAACATCCAGATTCTTCATTAGAAAAGCATTAGAAAGATATATATACTTCTAACATCCATATTCTGCATTAGAAAAGCATTAGAAAGATATCTATACATCTAACATCCATATTCTTCATTAGAAAAGCATTAGAAAGATATATATACTTCTAACATCCAGATTCTTCATTAGAAAAGCATTAGAAAGATATCTATACTTCTAACATCCAATTCTTCATTAGGAAAGCATTAGAAAGATATATATACTTCTAACATCCATATTCTTCATTAGAAAAGCATTAGAAAGATATCTATACTTCTAACATCCATATTCTTCATTAGAAAAGCATTAGAAAGATATATATACTTCTAACATCCATATTCTTCATTAGAGAAGTAGAAAGATATCTATACTTCTAACATCCAGATTTTTCATTAGAAAAGCATTAGAAAGATATATATACTTCTAACATCCATATTCTTCATTAGAAAAGCATTAGAAAGATATCTATACTTCTAACATCCATATTCTTCATAAGGAAAGCATTAGAAAGATATATATATACTTCTAACATCCATATTCTTCATTAGAAAGCATTAGAAAGATATCTATACTTCTAACATCCAGATTCTTGCATTAGAAAAGCATTAGAAAGAAATCTATACTTCTAACATCCAGATTCTTCATTAGAAAAGCATTAGAAAGATATCTATACTTCTAACATCCATATTCTTGCGTTAGAAAAGCATTAGAAAGATATCTATACTTCTAACATCCATATTCTTCATTAGAAAAGCATTAGAAAGATATCTATACTTCTAACATCCAGAGCGTACGCGTTCATGGATTCCATGTTGGTACAAGTTGCCGGTCAGGATAGCCGTGCACCAAAATTGTGTACCGATCAGGGAAAGTACAACACGGAGGGCGCAGCCCGAGCGTACGCGTTCATGGATGTCCATGTTGGTACACATGCACCAAAATTGTGTACCGATCAGGGAAAGTACACTACGTACGCGTTCATGGATGTCCATGTTGGTACAAGTTGCCGGTCAGGATAGCCGTGCACCAAAATTGTGTACCGATCAGGGAAAGTACAACACGGAGGGCGCAGCCCGAGCGTACGCGTTCATGGATGTCCATGTTGGTACACATGCACCAAAATTGTGTACCGATCAGGGAAAGTACAACACGGAGGGCGCAGCCCGAGCGTACGCGTTCATGGATGTCCATGTTGGTACACATGCACCAAAATTGTGTACCGATCAGGGAAAGTACAACACGGAGGGCGCAGCCCGAGCGTACGCGTTCATGGATGTCCATGTTGGTACACATGCACCAAAATTGTGTACCGATCAGGGAAAGTACAACACGGAGGGCGCAGCCCGAGCGTACGCGTTCATGGATGTCCATGTTGGTACACATGCACCAAAATTGTGTACCGATCAGGGAAAGTACACTACGTACGCGTTCATGGATGTCCATGTTGGTACAAGTTGCCGGTCAGGATAGCCGTGCACCAAAATTGTGTACCGATCAGGGAAGACAACACGGAGGGCGCAGCCCGAGCGTACGCGTTCATGGATGTCTATACTTCTAACATCCATATTCTTCATTAGAAAAGCATTAGAAAGATATCTATACTTCTAACATCCATATTCTTCATTAGAAAAGCATTAGAAAGATATCTATACTTCTAACATCCATATTCTTCATTAGAAAGCATTAGAAAGAAATCTACACTTCAAACATCCAGATTCTTGCATTAGAAAAGCATTAGAAAGAAATCTATACTTCTAACATCCAGATTCTTCATTAGAAAAGCATTAGAAAGATATCTATACTTCTAACATCCATATTCTTCATTAGAAAAGCATAAGAAAGATATCTATACTTCTAACATCCAGATTCTTGCATTAGAAAAGCATTAGAAAGATATCTATACTTCTAACATCCATATTCTTCTTTAGAAAAGCATTAGAAAGATATCTATACTTCTAACATCCATATTCTTCATTAGAAAAGCATTAGAAAGATATCTATACTTCTAACATCCATATTCTTCATTAGAAAAGCATTAGAAAGATATCTATACTTCTAACATCCAGAGCGTACGCGTTCATGGATGTCCATGTTGGTACAAGTTGCCGGTCAGGATAGCCGTGCACCAAAATTGTGTACCGATCAGGGAAAGTACAACACGGAGGGCGCAGCCCGAGCGTACGCGTTCATGAATGTCCATGTTGGTACAAGTTGCCGGTCAGGATAGCCGTGCACCAAAATTGTGTACCGATCAGGGAAGCATTAGAAATATATATACTTCTAACATCCATATTCTTCATTAGATAAGCATTAGAAAGATATCTATACTTCTAACATCCAGATTCTTGCATTAGAAAAGCATTAGAAAGATATCTATACTTCTAACATCCAGATTCTTCATTAGAAAAGCATAAGAAAGATATCTATACTTCTAACATCCATATTCTTCAATAGATAAGCATTAGAAAGATATCTATACTTCTAACATCCATATTCTTCATTAGAAAAGCATTAGAAAGATATATATACTTCTAACATCCATATTCTTCATTAGAAATATATATACTTCTAACATCCAGATTCTTCATTAGAAAGCATTAGAAAGATATCTATACTTCTAACATCCATATTCTTCAATAGATAAGCATTAGAAAGATATCTATACTTCTAACATCCATATTCTTCATTAGAAAAGCATTAGAAAGATATATATACTTCTAACATCCATATTCTTCATTAGAAAAGCATTAGAAAGATATCTATACTTCTAACATCCATATTCTTCATTAGAAAAGCATTAGAAAGATATATATACTTCTAACATCCATATTCTTCATTAGAAAAGCATTAGAAAGATATATATACTTCTAACATCCATATTCTTCATTAGAAAAGCATTAGAAAGAAATCTTTACTTCTAACATCCAGATTCTTGCATTAGAAAAGCATTAGAAAGATATATATACTTCTAACATCCAGATTCTTGCATTAGAAAAGCATTAGAAAGATATCTATACTTCTAACATCCATATTCTTCATTAGAAAAGCATTAGAAAGAAATCTTTACTTCTAACATCCAGATTCTTCATTAGAAAAGCATTAGAAAGATATCCATACTTCTAACATCCAGATTCTTGCATTAGAAAAGCATTAGAAAGAAATCTATACTTCTAACATCCATATTCTTTATTAGAAAAGCATAAGAAAGATATCTATACTTTTAACATCCATATTCTTCATTAGAAAAGCATTAGAAAGATATCTATACTTCTTACATCCATATTCTTCATTAGAAAAGCATTAGAAAGAAATTTATACTTCTAACATCCAGATTCTTCATTAGAAAGCATTAGAAAGAAATTTATACTTCTAACATCCATATTCTTCATTAGAAAAGCATTAGAAAGAAATTTATACTTCTAACATCCAGATTCTTCATTAGAAAAGCATTAGAAAGAAATTTATACTTCTAACATCCATATTCTTCATTAGAAAAGCATTAGAAAGATATCTATACTTCTAACATCCATATTCTTCAATAGATAAGCATTAGAAAGATATCTATACTTCTAACATCCATATTCTTCATTAGAAAAGCATTAGAAAGATATCTATACTTCTAACATCCATATCCTTCATAAGAAAAGCATTAGAAAGATATCTATACTTCTACATCCAGATTCTTCATTAGAAAAGCATTAGAAAGATATCTATACTTCTAACATCCATATTATTCATTAGAAAAGCATTAGAAAGATATCTTTACTTCTAAAATCCAGATTCTTGCATTAGAAAAGCATTAGAAAGATATCTATACTTCTTACATCCATATTCTTCATTAGAAAAGCATTAGAAAGATATCTATACTTCTAACATCCATATTCTTCATTAGAAAAGCATTAGAAAGATATCTATACTTCTAACATCCATATTCTTCATTAGAAAAGCATTAGAAAGATATCTATACTTCTAACATCCATATTCTTCATTAGAAAAGCATTAGAAAGATCTATACTTCTTACATCCATATTCTTCATTAGAAAAGCATTAGAAAGATATATATACTTCTAACATCCATATTCTTCATTAGAAAAGCATTAGAAAGATATCTATACTTCTAACATCCATATTCTTCATTAGAAAAGCATTAGAAAGATATCTATACTTCTAACATCCATATTCTTGCATTAGAAAAGCATTAGAAAAATATCTATACTTCTTACATCCAGATTCTTCATTAGAAAAGCATGAGAAAGATATCTTTACTTCTAACATCCATATTCTTCATTAGAAAAGCATTAGAAAGATATCTATACTTCTAACATCCATATTCTTCATTAGAAAAGCATTAGAAAGATATCTATACCTCTAACATCCAGATTCTTGCATTAGAAAAGCATTAGAAAGATATCTATACTTCTAACATCCATATTCTTCATTAGAAAAGCATTAGAAAGATATCTTTACTTCTAACATCCAGATTCTTCATTAGAAAAGCATTAGAAAGATATCTATACTTCTAACATCCATATTCTTCATTAGAAAAGCATTAGAAAGATATCTATACTTCTAACATCCATATTCTTCATTAGAAAAGCATTAGAAAGATATCTATACTTCTAACATCCATATTCTTCAATAGATAAGCATTAGAAAGATATCTATACTTCTAACATCCATATTCTTCATTAGAAAAGCATTAGAAAGATATCTATACTTCTAACATCCATATCCTTCATAAGAAAAGCATTAGAAAGATATCTATACTTCTTACATCCAGATTCTTCATTAGAAAAGCATTAGAAAGATATCTATACTTCTAACATCCAGATTCTTGCATTAGAAAAGCATTAGAAAGATATCTATACTTCTAACATCCATATTCTTCATTAGAAAAGCATTAGAAAGAAATCTTACTTCTAACATCCATATTCTTATTAGAAAAGCATAAGAAAGATATCTATACTTTTAACATCCATATTCTTCATTAGAAAAGCATTAGAAAGATATCTATACTTCTTACATCCAGATTCTTGCATTAGAAAAGCATTAGAAAGAAATTTAACTTCTAACATCCAGATTCTTCATTAGAAAAGCATTAGAAAGAAATTTAAACTTCTAACATCCATATTCTTCATTAGAAAATCATTAGAAAGAAATTATACTTCTAACATCCAGATTCTTCATTAGAAAAGCATTAGAAAGAAATTTATACTTCTAACATCCATATTCTTCATTAGAAAAGCATTAGAAAGATATCTATACTTCTAACATCCATATTCTTCATTAGAAAAGCATTAGAAAGATATCTATACTTCTAACATCCAGATTCTTGCATTAGAAAAGCATTAGAAAGATATCTATACTTCTAACATCCATATTCTTCATTAGAAAAGCATTAGAAAGATATCTTTACTTCTAACATCCAGATTCTTCATTAGAAAAGCATTAGAAAGATATCTATACTTCTAACATCCATATTCTTCATTAGAAAAGCATTAGAAAGATATCTATACTTCTAACATCCATATTCTTCATTAGAAAAGCATTAGAAAGATATCTATACTTCTAACATCCATATTCTTCAATAGATAAGCATTAGAAAGATATCTATACTTCTAACATCCATATTCTTCATTAGAAAAGCATTAGAAAGATATCTATACTTCTAACATCCATATCCTTCATAAGAAAAGCATTAGAAAGATATCTATACTTCTTACATCCAGATTCTTCATTAGAAAAGCATTAGAAAGATATCTATACTTCTAACATCCATATTCTTCATTAGAAAAGCATTAGAAAGATATCTTTACTTCTAAAATCCAGATTCTTGCATTAGAAAAGCATTAGAAAGATATCTATACTTCTTACATCCATATTCTTCATTAGAAAAGCATTAGAAAGATATCTATACTTCTAACATCCATATTCTTCATTAGAAAAGCATTAGAAAGATATCTATACTTCTAACATCCATATTCTTCATTAGAAAAGCATTAGAAAGATATCTATACTTCTAACATCCATATTCTTCATTAGAAAAGCATTAGAAAGATATCTATACTTCTTACATCCATATTCTTCATTAGAAAAGCATTAGAAAGATATATATACTTCTAACATCCATATTCTTCATTAGAAAAGCATTAGAAAGATATCTATACTTCTAACATCCATATTCTTCATTAGAAAAGCATTAGAAAGATATCTATACTTCTAACATCCATATTCTTGCATTAGAAAAGCATTAGAAAAATATCTATACTTCTTACATCCAGATTCTTGCATTAGAAAAGCATTAGAAAGATATCTATACTTCTAACATCCATATTCTTCATTAGAAAAGCATTAGAAAGATATCTTTACTTCTAACATCCAGATTCTTCATTAGAAAAGCATTAGAAAGATATCTATACTTCTAACATCCATATTCTTCTTAGAAAAGCATTAGAAAGATATCTATACTTCTAACATCCATATTCTTCATTAGAAAAGCATTAGAAAGATATCTATACTTCTAACATCCATATTCTTCAATAGATAAGCATTAGAAAGATATCTATACTTCTAACATCCATATTCTTCATTAGAAAAGCATTAGAAAGATATCTATACTTCTAACATCCATATCCTTCATAAGAAAAGCATTAGAAAGATATCTATACTTCTTACATCCAGATTCTTCATTAGAAAAGCATTAGAAAGATATCTATACTTCTAACATCCATATTATTCATTAGAAAAGCATTAGAAAGATATCTTTACTTCTAAAATCCAGATTCTTGCATTAGAAAAGCATTAGAAAGATATCTATACTTCTAACATCCATATTCTTCATTAGAAAAGCATTAGAAAGAAAGCTATACTTCTAACATCCAGATTCTTCATTAGAAAAGCATTAGAAAGATATCTATACTTCTAACATCCATATTCTTCATTAGAAAAGCATTAGAAAGATATCTATACTTCTAACATCCATATTCTTCATTAGAAAAGCATTAGAAAGATATCTATACTTCTAACATCCAGAGCGTACGCGTTCATGGATGTCCATGTTGGTACAAGTTGCCGGTCAGGATAGCCGTGCACCAAAATTGTGTACCGATCAGGGAAAGTACAACACGGAGGGCGCAGCCCGAGCGTACGCGTTCATGGATGTCCATGTTGGTACACATGCACCAAAATTGTGTACCGATCAGGGAAAGTACACTACGTACGCGTTCATGGATGTCCATGTTGGTACAAGTTGCCGGTCAGGATAGCCGTGCACCAAAATTGTGTACCGATCAGGGAAAGTACAACACGGAGGGCGCAGCCCGAGCGTACGCGTTCATGGATGTCCATGTTGGTACACATGCACCAAAATTGTGTACCGATCAGGGAAAGTACAACACGGAGGGCGCAGCCCGAGCGTACGCGTTCATGGATGTCCATGTTGGTACACATGCACCAAAATTGTGTACCGATCAGGGAAAGTACACTACGTACGCGTTCATGGATGTCCATGTTGGTACAAGTTGCCGGTCAGGATAGCCGTGCACCAAAATTGTGTACCGATCAGGGAAAGTACAACACGGAGGGCGCAGCCCGAGCGTACGCGTTCATGGATGTCCATGTTGGTACACATGCACCAAAATTGTGTACCGATCAGGGAAAGTACACTACGTACGCGTTCATGGATGTCCATGTTGGTACAAGTTGCCGGTCAGGATAGCCGTGCACCAAAATTGTGTACCGATCAGGGAAAGTACAACACGGAGGGCGCAGCCCGAGCGTACGCGTTCATGGATGTCCATGTTGGTACACATGCACCAAAATTGTGTACCGATCAGGGAAAGTACACTACGTACGCGTTCATGGATGTCCATGTTGGTACAAGTTGCCGGTCAGGATAGCCGTGCACCAAAATTGTGTACCGATCAGGGAAAGTACAACACGGAGGGCGCAGCCCGAGCGTACGCGTTCATGGATGTCCATGTTGGTACACATGCACCAAAATTGTGTACCGATCAGGGAAAGTACAACACGGAGGGCGCAGCCCGAGCGTACGCGTTCATGGATGTCCATGTTGGTACACATGCACCAAAATTGTGTACCGATCAGGGAAAGTACAACACGGAGGGCGCAGCCCGAGCGTACGCGTTCATGGATGTCCATGTTGGTACACATGCACCAAAATTGTGTACCGATCAGGGAAAGTACACTACGTACGCGTTCATGGATGTCCATGTTGGTACAAGTTGCCGGTCAGGATAGCCGTGCACCAAAATTGTGTACCGATCAGGGAAAGTACAACACGGAGGGCGCAGCCCGAGCGTACGCGTTCATGGATGTCCATGTTGGTACACATGCACCAAAATTGTGTACCGATCAGGGAAAGTACAACACGGAGGGCGCAGCCCGAGCGTACGCGTTCATGGATGTCCATGTTGGTACACATGCACCAAAATTGTGTACCGATCAGGGAAAGTACAACACGGAGGGCGCAGCCCGAGCGTACGCGTTCATGGATGTCCATGTTGGTACACATGCACCAAAATTGTGTACCGATCAGGGAAAGTACACTACGTACGCGTTCATGGATGTCCATGTTGGTACAAGTTGCCGGTCAGGATAGCCGTGCACCAAAATTGTGTACCGATCAGGGAAAGTACAACACGGAGGGCGCAGCCCGAGCGTACGCGTTCATGGATGTCCATGTTGGTACACATGCACCAAAATTGTGTACCGATCAGGGAAAGTACAACACGGAGGGCGCAGCCCGAGCGTACGCGTTCATGGATGTCCATGTTGGTACACATGCACCAAATTGTGTACCGATCAGGGAAAGTACACTACGTACGCGTTCATGGATGTCCATGTTGGTACAAGTTGCCGGTCAGGATAGCCGTGCACCAAAATTGTGTACCGATCAGGGAAAGTACAACACGGAGGGCGCAGCCCGAGCGTACGCGTTCATGGATGTCCATGTTGGTACACATGCACCAAAATTGTGTACCGATCAGGGAAAGTACACTACGTACGCGTTCATGGATGTCCATGTTGGTACAAGTTGCCGGTCAGGATAGCCGTGCACCAAAATTGTGTACCGATCAGGGAAAGTACAACACGGAGGGCGCAGCCCGAGCGTACGCGTTCATGGATGTCCATGTTGGTACACATGCACCAAAATTGTGTACCGATCAGGGAAAGTACACTACGTACGCGTTCATGGATGTCCATGTTGGTACAAGTTGCCGGTCAGGATAGCCGTGCACCAAAATTGTGTACCGATCAGGGAAAGTACAACACGGAGGGCGCAGCCGAGCGTACGCGTTCATGGATGTCCATGTTGGTACACATGCACCAAAATTGTGTACCGATCAGGGAAAGTACAACACGGAGGGCGCAGCCCGAGCGTACGCGTTCATGGATGTCCATGTTGGTACACATGCACCAAAATTGTGTACCGATCAGGGAAAGTACACTACGTACGCGTTCATGGATGTCCATGTTGGTACAAGTTGCCGGTCAGGATAGCCGTGCACCAAAATTGTGTACCGATCAGGGAAAGTACAACACGGAGGGCGCAGCCCGAGCGTACGCGTTCATGGATGTCCATGTTGGTACACATGCACCAAAATTGTGTACCGATCAGGGAAAGTACAACACGGAGGGCGCAGCCCGAGCGTACGCGTTCATGGATGTCCATGTTGGTACACATGCACCAAAATTGTGTACCGATCAGGGAAAGTACACTACGTACGCGTTCATGGATGTCCATGTTGGTACAAGTTGCCGGTCAGGATAGCCGTGCACCAAAATTGTGTACCGATCAGGGAAAGTACAACACGGAGGGCGCAGCCCGAGCGTACGCGTTCATGGATGTCCATGTTGGTACAATCTACATGTACGTACCTAGTTTTTGTGTCAAAAGTTGCAATAAAGTGCTTGTATGCTTAAAATGCTTATCTCAACCGGTCACCTTTTGGCCTGCCCTTTTATAGACAGAAACCTGGAAAGATACGCCCGAGGGCGGTAGCCCGAGGGCGAAACTCGCGATTTTTGTGTTTTTCCATTCGCCCGGGACGACGAAATGAGCTCTGTGCACATCGTGCCGAAAACTGTCTTCTCCACCTTTGTTTTTGTCCGTCTGATCATAAAATCACCCTTATTTGTGTACCACTTAGAGTGCGCAGCCCAAACGTACGCGTTAATGTTAATGTTTGTATACACTACATGTATGTTCCTAGGATTTGGTATTGAGTCAAACACACAATTCCCCGACCGTCGCGGACACCATTCTTGGACAGAAGTCCTAGTACGTAGAGTACTTTCCCTAGGTATGTGCCCGTTCGTGACTATCGTTGCGTGCATACGGACACGCTTGGGTATGTTTACCATACAAGTTTACTAGGGAAACCTGCTTGCTCGACCATTGCCCTCCCGTCGCGGACACCATTCTTGGACAGAAGTCCTAGTACGTAGAGTACTTTCCCTAGGTATGTGCCCGTTCGTGACTATCGTTGCGTGCATACGGACACGCTTGGGTATGTTTACCATACAAGGTTTACTAGGGAAACCAGGAAGGAATTCTAGGCACACGTTTTGTTCCATCCACAGTAACTTTCGTTCTCTTAAGGTAGCTATTTAACTTGTTTGCCATGATAAGCAACCTGCTTCCCCGACCGTCGCGGACACCATTCTTGGACAGAAGTCCTAGTACGTAGAGTACTTTCCCTAGGTATGTGCCCGTTCGTGACTATCGTTGCGTGCATACGGACACGCTTGGGTATGTTTACCATACAAGGTTTACTAGGGAAACCTGCTTGCTCGACCATTGCCCTCCCGTCGCGGACACCATTCTTGGACAGAAGTCCTAGTACGTAGAGTACTTTCCCTAGGTATGTGCCCGTTCGTGACTATCGTTGCGTGCATACGGACACGCTTGGGTATGTTTACCATACAAGGTTTACTAGGGAAACCTGCTTGCTCGACCATTGCCCTCCCGTCGCGGACACCATTCTTGGACAGAAGTCCTAGTACGTAGAGTACTTTCCCTAGGTATGTGCCCGTTCGTGACTATCGTTGCGTGCATACGGACACGCTTGGGTATGTTTACCATACAAGGTTTACTAGGGAAACCTGCTTGCTCGACCATTGCCCTCCCGTCGCGGACACCATTCTTGGACAGAAGTCCTAGTACGTAGAGTACTTTCCCTAGGTATGTGCCCGTTCGTGACTATCGTTGCGTGCATACGGACACGCTTGGGTATGTTTACCATACAAGTTTTACTAGGGAAACCTGCTTGCTCGACCATTGCCCTCCCGTCGCGGACACCATTCTTGGACAGAAGTCCTAGTACGTAGAGTACTTTCCCTAGGTATGTGCCCGTTCGTGACTATCGTTGCGTGCATACGGACACGCTTGGGTATGTTTACCATACAAGGTTTACTAGGGAAACCAGGAAGAATTCTAGGCACACGTTTTGTTCCATCCACGTAACTTTCGTTCTCTTAAGGTAGCTATTTAACTTGTTTGCCATGATAAGCAACCTGCTTCCCCGACCGTCGCGGACACCATTCTTGGACAGAAGTCCTAGTACGTAGAGTACTTTCCCTAGGTATGTGCCCGTTCGTGACTATCGTTGCGTGCATACGGACACGCTTGGGTATGTTTACCATACAAGGTTTACTAGGGAAACCTGCTTGCTCGACCATTGCCCTCCCGTCGCGGACACCATTCTTGGACAGAAGTCCTAGTACGTAGAGTACTTTCCCTAGGTATGTGCCCGTTCGTGACTATCGTTGCGTGCATACGGACACGCTTGGGTATGTTTACCATACAAGGTTTACTAGGGAAACCAGGAAGGAATTCTAGGCACACGTTTTGTTCCATCCACAGTAACTTTCGTTCTCCTTAAGGTAGCTATTTAACTTGTTTGCCATGATAAGCAACCTGCTTCCCCGACCGTCGCGGACACCATTCTTGGACAGAAGTCCTAGTACGTAGAGTACTTTCCCTAGGTATGTGCCCGTTCGTGACTATCGTTGCGTGCATACGGACACGCTTGGGTATGTTTACCATACAAGTTTACTAGGGAAACCTGCTTGCTCGACCATTGCCCTCCCGTCGCGGACACCATTCTTGGACAGAAGTCCTAGTACGTAGAGTACTTTCCCTAGGTATGTGCCCGTTCGTGACTATCGTTGCGTGCATACGGACACGCTTGGGTATTTTTACCATACAAGGTTTACTAGGGAAACCAGGAAGGAATTCTAGGCACACGTTTTGTTCCATCCACAGTAACTTTCGTTCTCTTAAGGTAGCTATTTAACTTGTTTGCCATGATAATCACCTGCTTCCCCGACCGTCGCGGACACCATCTTGGACAGAAGTCCTAGTACGTAGAGTACTTTCCCTAGGTATGTGCCCGTTCGTGACTATCGTTGCGTGCATACGGACACGCTTGGGTATGTTTACCATACAAGTTTACTAGGGAAACCTGCTTGCTCGACCATTGCCCTCCCGTCGCGGACACCATTCTTGGACAGAAGTCCTAGTACGTAGAGTACTTTCCCTAGGTATGTGCCCGTTCGTGACTATCGTTGCGTGCATACGGACACGCTTGGGTATGTTTACCATACAAGGTTTACTAGGGAAACCTGCTTGCTCGACCATTGCCCTCCCGTCGCGGACACCATTCTTGGACAGAAGTCCTAGTACGTAGAGTACTTTCCCTAGGTATGTGCCCGTTCGTGACTATCGTTGCGTGCATACGGACACGCTTGGGTATGTTTACCATACAAGGTTTACTAGGGAAACCTGCTTGCTCGACCATTGCCCTCCCGTCGCGGACACCATTCTTGGACAGAAGTCCTAGTACGTAGAGTACTTTCCCTAGGTATGTGCCCGTTCGTGACTATCGTTGCGTGCATACGGACACGCTTGGGTATGTTTTACCATACAAGGTTTACTAGGGAAACCAGGAAGGAATTCTAGGCACACGTTTTGTTCCATCCACAGTAACTTTCGTTCTCTTAAGGTAGCTATTTAACTTGTTTGCCATGATAAGCAACCTGCTTCCCCGACCGTCGCGGACACCATTCTTGGACAGAAGTCCTAGTACGTAAGTACTTTCCCTAGGTATGTGCCCGTTCGTGACTATCGTTGCGTGCATACGGACACGCTTGGGTATGTTTACCATACAAGGTTTACTAGGGAACCTGCTTGCTCGACCATTGCCCTCCCGTCGCGGACACCATTCTTGGACAGAAGTCCTAGTACGTAGAGTACTTTCCCTAGGTATGTGCCCGTTCGTGACTATCGTTGCGTGCATACGGACACGCTTGGGTATGTTTACCATACAAGGTTTACTAGGGAAACCTGCTTGCTCGACCATTGCCCTCCCGTCGCGGACACCATTCTTGGACAGAAGTCCTAGTACGTAGAGTACTTTCCCTAGGTATGTGCCCGTTCGTGACTATCGTTGCGTGCATACGGACACGCTTGGGTATGTTTACCATACAAGGTTTACTAGGGAAACCTGCTTGCTCGACCATTGCCCTCCCGTCGCGGACACCATTCTTGGACAGAAGTCCTAGTACGTAGAGTACTTTCCCTAGGTATGTGCCCGTTCGTGACTATCGTTGCGTGCATACGGACACGCTTGGGTATGTTTACCATACAAGGTTTACTAGGGAAACCAGGAAGGAATTCTAGGCACACGTTTTTGTTCCATCCACAGTAACTTTCGTTCTCTTAAGGTAGCAATTTAACTTGTTTGACATGATAAGCAACCTGCTTCCCCGACCGTCGCGGACACCATTCTTGGACAGAAGTCCTAGTACGTAGAGTACTTTCCCTAGGTATGTGCCCGTTCGTGACTATCGTTGCGTGCATACGGACACGCTTGGGTATGTTTACCATACAAGGTTTACTAGGGAAACCTGCTTGCTCGACCATTGCCCTCCCGTCGCGGACACCATTCTTGGACAGAAGTCCTAGTACGTAGAGTACTTTCCCTAGGTATGTGCCGTTCGTGACTATCGTTGCGTGCATACGGACACGCTTGGGTATGTTTACCATACAAGGTTTACTAGGGAAACCTGCTTGCTCGACCATTGCCCTCCCGTCGCGGACACCATTCTTGGACAGAAGTCCTAGTACGTAGAGTACTTTCCCTAGGTATGTGCCCGTTCGTGACTATCGTTGCGTGCATACGGACACGCTTGGGTATGTTTACCATACAAGTTTACTAGGGAAACCAGGAAGGAATTCTAGGCACACGTTTTGTTCCATCCACAGTAACTTTCGTTCTCTTAAGGTAGCTATTTAACTTGTTTGCCATGATAAGCAACCTGCTTCCCCGACCGTCGCGGACACCATTCTTGGACAGAAGTCCTAGTACGTAGAGTACTTTCCCTAGGTATGTGCCCGTTCGTGACTATCGTTGCGTGCATACGGACACGCTTGGGTATGTTTACCATACAAGGTTTACTAGGGAAACCTGCTTGCTCGACCATTGCCCTCCCGTCGCGGACACCATTCTGGACAGAAGTCCTAGTACGTAGAGTACTTTCCCTAGGTATGTGCCCGTTCGTGACTATCGTTGCGTGCATACGGACACGCTTGGGTATGTTTTACCATACAAGGTTTACTAGGGAAACCAGAAGGAATTCTAGGCACACGTTTTGTTCCATCCACAGTAACTTTCGTTCTCTTAAGGTAGCTATTAACTTGTTTGCCATGATAACAACCTGCTTCCCCGACCGTCGCGGACACCATTCTTGGACAGAAGTCCTAGTACGTAGAGTACTTTCCCTAGGTATGTGCCCGTTCGTGACTATCGTTGCGTGCATACGGACACGCTTGGGATGTTTACCATACAAGGTTTACTAGGGAAACCTGCTTGCTCGACCATTGCCCTCCCGTCGCGGACACCATTCTTGGACAGAAGTCCTAGTACGTAGAGTACTTTCCCTAGGTATGTGCCCGTTCGTGACTATCGTTGCGTGCATACGGACACGCTTGGGTATGTTTACCATACAGGTTTACTAGGAAACCTGCTTGCTCGACCATTGCCCTCCCGTCGCGGACACCATTCTTGGACAGAAGTCCTAGTACGTAGAGTACTTTCCCTAGGTATGTGCCCGTTCGTGACTATCGTTGCGTGCATACGGACACGCTTGGGTATGTTTACCATACAAGGTTTACTAGGGAAACCTGCTTGCTCGACCATTGCCCTCCCGTCGCGGACACCATTCTTGGACAGAAGTCCTAGTACGTAGAGTACTTTCCCTAGGTATGTGCCCGTTCGTGACTATCGTTGCGTGCATACGGACACGCTTGGGTATGTTTACCATACAAGGTTTACTAGGGAAACCTGCTTGCTCGACCATTGCCCTCCCGTCGCGGACACCATTCTTGGACAGAAGTCCTAGTACGTAAGTACTTTCCCTAGGTATGTGCCCGTTCGTGACTATCGTTTTGCGTGCATACGGACACGCTTGGGTATGTTTACCATACAAGGTTTACTAGGGAAACCTGCTTGCTCGACCATTGCCCTCCCGTCGCGGACACCATTCTTGGACAGAAGTCCTAGTACGTAGAGTACTTTCCCTAGGTATGTGCCCGTTCGTGACTATCGTTGCGTGCATACGGACACGCTTGGGTATGTTTACCATACAAGGTTTACTAGGGAAACCTGCTTGCTCGACCATTGCCTCCCGTCGCGGACACCATTCTTGGACAGAAGTCCTAGTACGTAGTACTTTCCCTAGGTATGTGCCCGTTCGTGACTATCGTTGCGTGCATACGGACACGCTTGGGTATGTTTACCATACAAGGTTTACTAGGGAAACCTGCTTGCTCGACCATTGCCCTCCCGTCGCGGACACCATTCTTGGACAGAAGTCCTAGTACGTAGAGTACTTTCCCTAGGTATGTGCCCGTTCGTGACTATCGTTGCGTGCATACGGACACGCTTGGGTATGTTTACCATACAAGGTTTACTAGGGAAACCTGCTTGCTCGACCATTGCCCTCCCGTCGCGGACACCATTCTTGGACAGAAGTCCTAGTACGTAGAGTACTTTCCCTAGGTATGTGCCCGTTCGTGACTATCGTTGCGTGCATACGGACACGCTTGGGTATGTTTACCATACAAGGTTTACTAGGGAAACCTGCTTGCTCGACCATTGCCCTCCCGTCGCGGACACCATTCTTGGACAGAAGTCCTAGTACGTAGCGTTCTTTATTGTACTTGATCAGTTTTGTATTGCCTTCGCTTTGTTTCATCGACACTTGCTACTGCTCACTAAGGGGTTTTTGTTTGTGATGTGTACGATAAGCCACCGTCTATCCTATCCGGCACTTTATCAACACTTTTCACCCAAGTCATAGGAACGTAGTGTACTTTCCC
>NW_024428687.1:0-19663 GCF_017562075.2 Anopheles merus | reverse complement strand
GCTTTTCCAGCGGCTTGGTTGCCTTAGTATGAGCTTCACACTCAAAAGCGGGGTTTGAGTCGATCAATAGAAATTGATTCATTCCTATCCTTCATTTGAATGACAAAAAATTTTCTGAATCTTCGAACAACGGTATATGGACCGTCATAGGAGCTTGAAGTCCTTTTGACCTTATCAACCCTGACAAATATTGTCTACAATTTTATAGGGCTTTAGGTATGTAGTTGTTCGTATTATTGTTATCTTTAGGGCTCGATGGCTCTAGGATTTGAAATGCTTTCTTAAATCAACGATTAAGTCAGAGTATCACAATCGATTTCGTCTCTAGATGGTACAAAAACTCTGCAGGTAATCGGAGACTTTGACCGTAGACCATTTCTGCTGGGCAACCTCTGATTTCATCTTTATAAGAAAGAAGAATGCCGAGAAGTATTAATGTAACCGAACTGTCCATCGTGGTGAGTTCCCACTAGCTTTTAAGGCTTCCTTTAGCCGACGGTGGAAACGTTCCACCATACCGTTGGCTTGTGGATGATAGGCAGTGGTTGCAATATGGTGTGTGCCCAATAGTTGGTCAACTCCTCGAATAATCTTGAAGTGAATTGTCTTCCTCTATCTGTCGTAATTCTTAACGGACAACCAAACCTAGACACATACTGTTCCACGAAAGTTTTGGCAACAGTAGCCGCAGAGATGTTAGTTAGAGGATAACACTCTGGCCATCTGGTGAAACGATCTACTACTGTTAATAAATATATTTGTCCTCAGATGGAGGTAAGGGTCCAACAATGTCCATATGAATATGGTCAAACCTTCCCTTTGGAAGTGAAAAAGATTCCAAAGGTGATTTTGTGTGCTAACTACTTTAGCTCTTTGGCAAGCAGAACATGCGCGAGTCCAATTAGCTACATCTTTATTTATGGCTGGCCAAAAATATCGATCAGTCATCATTTTCCTAGATGCTTTTATGCCAGGATGGGAGGCATTGTGCACACCATCGTATGTTTCCTTACGTAAGGATTTCGGGACGTACAGTCTATTTTTTCCCGTAGAGACCTCAAAATACAATTCTGTGTTGTTTAGCAAAAGCTTATCAAGTTTATAAGCAGAGTTTTTTTTTTTTATTCTCCAATAATGTTTTCAATTGTTCATCAGTACGTTGACATTCAGAGAAAATTTTGTAATCCAAGTTACTAATTGAATCCGTTCTGCCACACGCGAGAGAGTATCTGCAACTATGTTGCTGTCTCCTTTGATGTATCGAATGTCGCTTGAGAACTGAGAAATGAAATCTAAATGACGATTTTGTCGAGGTGATTTCTCGGTTTTTGACGTCAGCGCTGTGGTGAGCGGTTTATGGTCAGTATATATAATAAATGACCTGCCTTCTAAAAAATGTCTAAAATGCTTGATGCTCAGCACGATTGCCAATAATTCTCTATCGAACGTAGAGTATCTTTGTTCGGTTGGGGTGATTACTCTAGAGAAGAATGCTAGTGGTTGGCAACTCCTTCAAAATGCTGTTCCAGCACCGCTCCCACGGCGAAATTAGATGCGTCCGTGGTTAAAGAATAAACTGCATCGGACCTTGGGTGTGACAGTATCGTAGCTTTTGCTAGGTCTGACTTGACCTGAAGGGCCGCTTTGTCGCACTCCTCCGACCAGTCGAATGTCTTTAATTTCTGCTTGGTGTGCTGTGCTATCAACTTGTACAAGGGTCTCAACGTATTTGAAACGCTCGGTAAGAAACGGTGATAATAGTTGACCATTCCCACAAATCGCTGTAGTTGTTTAACCGATTTTGGCGTTGGGAATGTTTTATCGCTTCTACCTTATCCGCGCATGGGATAATTCCATTAGCTGAAATTGTGTGGCTTAAGAAATTAATGGTAGATACACCTAGCACACACTTGGACGGTTTAATTTTAAATCGTATTCTGCCAGCCGATTGAACACTATGCGCAAGTGCTCAAGGTGCGTTTCTTCGTCGAACTGGCAATTAGAATATCGTCAATGTAGACGAATACGAAACTGAGGTCATTGAATAAACTGTTCATGAACCTCTGAAATGTTTGACCGGCATTTTTTAAACCAAAAGGCATTCGTAAAAATTCGAACATGCCGAAAGGGGTAGTAATGGCCGTCTTATGTATGTCCTCTTCTGCTACTGGGATCATATGATATGCTCGTACTATGTCAAGCTTTGAAAAAAAATTGCAACCCTGCAGTTGCATGGTAAAGTCCTGGATGTGAGGGATCGGATACCGATCTGGTGTCGTAATGGCATAAGCCTTCGATAATCCCCACATGGTCTCCAGTCATTGTCACCCTTCGGCACCATATGCAAGGGTGATGACCCTGGTGATGATGATGGGCGACAAATTCCTAAGTCTACCATTTGCTGAAATTCCACATGCGCGATTTTTCGCTTTTGCGGGTCAAGGCGACGTGGCTTCGCAAAAGGCAAAGGGCCTTTGGTTTCAATATAATGAAACACATTATGACATACTGGCTTTCTGTAGTCCGGTGGTTCTACCAAAGATGGAAACTGGTGTAGAACTCGTCCGAAGTCTCCTGCTTCAAGTACAAAATGTTTAGGGGAAGGAGTATCCACAAGTGCCAATGATCCTATGATCGCTAAATTAGTGGTCGAATCAATTAGCTTACGCCCTTTGATATCCACTAGTATTCCGGTTTTGTATAAAAAATCCGCTCCTATTATAGGACGATTTACGGATGCTATGATAAAAATATGGGTAAAAACTCTTTTGAAACCTAAACTTACTTGAATCAGCTTTGTGCCATACGTCACTATGGTACTTCCGTTGGCTGCTTGCAAAACTAAGTCTGTAGGTTTATGAGCTTTACCAGCTAAATGAAATGGAATGACGGATACATCAGCCCCTGTGTCCACTAAAAAGGTAAATGATGTCATCATATCATTTACGAACAAACGAGGAGAAGTACTATATGCTCTAGGGAGATCCGCCAACTCCCGTGAGCTTCTTAGTTTTTTTCTTCCTCTGAGTGTTTGACTCGTGTTGTGGAAAAATTACAGGGCTTAACACACTTGGTTGCTCCGTTACCGTATCTGTAATGATACCAACAAAATGGTTTCCTATCACGAGATGGACTTTGGAAATTTCTTCGTTCTCTAGAGAAGCTGCGTCTATGATCACGATGTTGTCGTTGGGAAAGATTTGACATCTTCTTGATCATGTCGCGTAGTTCGCTTATTTCACGCCGGATTTCATCAGACGCTGAATCGCATGTAACTCTAGCACGAGTATTCACTTCGGATAGTCCACTAGATTGTGTGCATTCCCATAACCTGTCTGCTATCCGCAATTGCTCAGCGTGATCTTTTGTATCAACTGCAACTAAGGCTACCTCAATCGATTTAGGCAGTCTTGACTTCCACAATTTCCTCACAAGAGTTACGGAAAGATCGGTAGAATCCCCAGCTATCTGTAGCATGTATCGATAGAAATCTGATGGAGTTCTATCTCCTATCTCAACATGATATAACAATTTTGACAATCGTGTTTCCTCACTACTTGTCAACCGTTTTAAAATTTCTCCCTTTAAGTGAGAGTATGGTTTTACCGGGTCAGGACTTTTCACAATGTCCAGCACCTTAGCTAATACTTCCTTGGACATTGCAGCGATCAAATATGTGTATTGCGTGCGCTCCCGTGAAATTTTTGAAAGCTCAAATTCCGCTTCTGCTTGAGCGAACCAAACCTCTGGAACGTCCTCCCAAAAAGTTGGTAACTTCGTAGATATACGCTCTACCCCCAGGGGAGGATCGCCCGGTGCCGACACCTTTGTCGTTCCTGCCGAACTTGAACTCTCCTCACCCTTTCCTTCGGCACCAGCTTTCAAAGACATCACTCTGTGGTTTACAAAACCAATACAAAGAAATCTAACCTGTTTTCTAATTCACTACACGCACTTAAATTTTTAAACGTACCAAGGATAAAAATGACCTATAATACTGATCGCAAAATTCAGTTCAATAAATACAAGGTTTTTATAAAATGCAAGGAAAAATTCAAAACGCGTAGTATTTCAGTATAATTTATAACGAAGAAAATGTGAAAAAAAAATACTGCGCTAAATTGTATACGATAAAAATGTACTAATGAAATTGCACGTAAGAAATTGCACGTATTTTCTCGTAAAACTCGTAAAACAACGTTGCACTTAATGAAATATTTACTTATAAACGCACCGAAAAGAAAAAAAAAAAAAACACGCGTCGTATAAAACGCATAAAAATACACTGAGTTTCTGGCACAAGTATCACCGAATGAAAAATAATAATAATAATAATAATAATAATAAGGAACGGGCTCACCGGTTGTCGATCGATGAAAACTGGATACAAGGCCGCTTTCAACACCGCGTGGCTCCGAAAACGCGATGGCGCTACTACTTCCAAAACGCGATGGCGCTACTGCTTCCAAAATGCGATGGCGCTACTGCTTCCAACACCGCGTGGCTCCGAAAACGCGATGGCGCTACTGCTTCCAACACCGCGTGGCTCCAAAAACGCGATGGCGTTACTGCTTCCAAAACCGCGTGGCTCCAAAAACGCGATGGCGTTACTACTTCCAAAACCGCGTGGCTCCAAATACACGATGGCACTACTGATTCCACGGTGGTGTTTCTGGTCACAAACAGCGACAGTGATGCTCCTTACGGGAAATCGGGTGGCTTCCTCTCTACCCCTTGGTCGTGTGGTTTCCGTGCTTACACGGACACGTTGTCGAACTTGTAGCTCTTGCAGATGAAAAACACGATGACAATGGGCTCTCCGTGATCACAGTATCAAACGTGATATATGTGATCGTTCTGCTTATCTCGTGACCACAACGCACGGTGGTGGCACTTTGTATCTACTGATGTCAAATGCTGTACGGCTCCGGGAACTATGATGCTGGCCGAAAACCCCAGGGTACTCCTTCAACACAGCGATGACGTGGGCCCGAGAAAAAAATACTCTTACGGGACGTCGTTGGCTCCGAAAACGGAGGGCTTCAGCAGGGCACTCACGGTGAATAGTAGTCGATCGACCGAACAATCGTGGTTGTGTAATATTATCCTACTGGATACGGCGAAACCACAAATCGCGTCGGTGATAGATTTCTCCTTCACTCCAAAATGCGCTTCAAGCACACGGGATAGCGATGTACCGGGACAATGGATTACGTCGGCGGCAAATACTTAACCGATGACGGCGACGGAGAATGTTCTCCTGGGCGATTGATCACGACAGCAATTTTTCACGTTCCGCGATTTTGATCACGTCGGGGTCACCAATGTAGAGCTTGCGCGATACAATTTATTTTGTTTAACGTGACAATTGCGACGAGTGAATTACACGTGAACTGTATTGGTCGGCGGTCGAAAGATAAGAGAGCGACAATCGGCGCATCCGATCGCTCGCAAGCTCGAGGACCACGATCGGCGCATCCGATCGCTCCTATTCGTGTCCTATCCTTCGTGTCCTATCCTTCGTATCCTATACTTCGTGTCCTATACTTCGTATTACATCGCTACCTACCTACACTAACTTAATCTTACCACAGTGTGACGCTCGAAAGTGGTGAATTCGGAAAAGCAGCCAGGAGCGCAACACCACCAGTGGTGCCGAACACCACAATATCTTTCTAATGCTTTTCTAATGAAGAATCTGGATGTTAGAAGTATAGATATCTTTCTAATGCTTTTCTAATGAAGAATCTGGATGTTAGAAGTATAGATATCTTTCTAATGCTTTTCTAATGCAAGAATCTGGATGTTTGAAGTATAGATATCTTTCTAATGCTTTTCTAATGCAAGAATCTGGATGTTAGAAGTATAGATTTCTTTCTAATGCTTTTCTAATGAAGAATATGGATGTTAGAAGTAAAGTTATCTTTCTAATGCTTTTCTAATGAAGAATCTGGATGTTAGAAGTAAAGATATCTTTCTAATGCTTTTCTAATGAAGAATCTGGATGTAAGAAGTATAGATACCTTTCTAATGCTTTTCTAATGAAGAATATGGATGTTAGAAGTATATATATCTTTCTAATGCTTTTCTAATGAAGAATATGGATTTTAGAAGTATAGATATCTTTCTAATGCTTTTCTAATGAAGAATATGGATGTTAGAAGTATAGATATCTTTCTAATGCTTTTCTAATGAAGAATATGGATGTTAGAAGTATAGATATCTTTCTAATGCTTTTCTAATGAAGAATCTGGATGTAAGAAGTATAGATATCTTTCTAATGCTTTTCTAATGAAGAATCTGGATGTTAGAAGTATAGATATCTTTCTAATGCTTTTCTAATGAAGAATCTGGATGTTAGAAGTATAGATATCTTTCTAATGCTTTTCTAATGCAAGAATATGGATGTTAGAAGTATAGATATCTTTCTAATGCTTTTCTAATGAAGAATATGGATGTTAGAAGTATAGATATCTTGCTAATGCTTTTCTAATGCAAGAATATGGATGTTAGAAGTATAGATATCTTTCTAATGCTTTTCTAATGAAGAATCTGGATGTGAGAAGTATAGATTTCTTTCTAATGCTTTTCTAATGAAGAATCTGGATGTTAGAAGTATAGATTTCTTTCTAATGCTTTTCTAATGAAGAATATGGATGTAAGAAGTATAGATTTCTTTCTAATGCTTTTCTAATGCAAGAATCTGGATGTTAGAAGTATAGATATCTTTCTAATGCTTTTCTAATGAAGAATATGGATGTTAGAAGTAAAGATATCTTTCTAATGCTTTTCTAATGCAAGAATATGGATGTTAGAAGTATAGATATCTTTCTAATGCTTTTCTAATGAAGAATCTGGATGTGAGAAGTATAGATTTCTTTCTAATGCTTTTCTAATGAAGAATATGGATGTTAGAAGTATAGATATCTTTCTAATGCTTTTCTAATGCAAGAATCTGGATGTTAGAAGTATAGATATCTTTCTAATGCTTTTCTAATGAAGAATCTGGATGTTAGAAGTATAGATTTCTTTCTAATGCTTTTCTAATGCAAGAATCTGGATGTTAGAAGTATAGATATCTTTCTAATGCTTTTCTAATGAAGAATATGGATGTTAGAAGTATAGATTTCTTTCTAATGCTTTTCTAATGAAGAATCTGGATGTTAGAAGTATATATATCTTTCTAATGCTTTTCTAATGAAGAATCTGGATGTTAGAAGTATAGAAATCTTTCTAATGCTTTTCTAATGAAGAATCTGGATGTTAGAAGTATAGATATCTTTCTAATGCTTTTCTAATGAAGAATCTGGATGTTAGAAGTATAGATATCTTTCTAATGCTTTTCTAATGCAAGAATCTGGATGTTAGAAGTATAGATATCTTTCTAATGCTTTTCTAATGAAGAATCTGGATGTTAGAAGTATAGATTTCTTTCTAATGCTTTTCTAATGCAAGAATCTGGATGTTAGAAGTATAGATATCTTTCTTATGCTTTTCTAATGAAGAATATGGATGTTAGAAGTATAGATATCTTTCAAATGCTTTTCTAATGAAGAATCTGGATGTTAGAAGCAAAGATATCTTTCTAATGCTTTTCTAATGCAAGAATCTGGATGTTAGAAGTATAGATATCTTTCTAATGCTTTTCTAATGAAGAATATGGATGTTAGAAGTATAGATATCTTTCTAATGCTTTTCTAATGAAGAATCTGGATGTTAGAAGTATAGATATCTTTCTAATGCTTTTCTAATGCAAGAATATGGATGTTAGAAGTATGGATATCTTTCTAATGCTTTTCTAATGAAGAATCTGGATGTTAGAAGTATAGATATATTCTAATGCTTTTCTAATGCAAGAATCTGGATGTTAGAAGTATAGATATCTTTCTAATGCTTTTCTAATGCAAGAATATGGATGTTAGAAGTATAGATATCTTTCTTATGCTTTTCTAATGAAGAATATGGATGTTAGAAGTATAGATATCTTTCTAATGCTTTTCTAATGAAGAATATGGATGTAAGAAGTATAGATATATTTCTAATGCTTTTCTAATGAAGAATATGGATGTTAGAAGTATAGACATCCATGAACGCGTACGCTCGGGCTGCGCCCTCCGTGTTGTACTTTCCCTGATCGGTACACAATTTTGGTGCACGGCTATCCTGACCGGCAACTTGTACCAACATGGACATCCATGAACGCGTACGCTCTGGATGTTAGAAGTATAGATATCTTTCTAATGCTTTTCTAATGAAGAATATGGATGTTAGAAGTATAGATATCTTTCTAATGCTTTTCTAATGAAGAATATGGATGTTAGAAGTATAGATATCTTTCTAATGCTTTTCTAATGAAGAATATGGATGTTAGAAGTATAGATATCTTTCTAATGCTTTTCTAATGCAAGAATATGGATGTTAGAAGTAAAGATATCTTTCTAATGCTTTTCTAAAGAAGAATCTGGATGTAAGAAGTATAGATATCTTTCTAATGCTTTTCTAATGCAAGAATCTGGATGTTAGAAGTATAGATATCTTTCTAATGCTTTTCTAATGAAGAATATGGATGTAAGAAGTATAGATATCTTTCTAATGCTTTCCTAATGAAGAATATGGATGTTAGAAGTATAGATATCTTTCTAATGCTTTTCTAATGAAGAATCTGGATGTTAGAAGTATAGATATCTTTCTAATGCTTTTCTAATGAAGAATATGGATGTTAGAAGTATAGATATCTTTCTAATGCTTTTCTAATGAAGAATATGGATGTTAGAAGTATAGATATCTTTCTAATGCTTTTTTAATGAAGGATCTGGATGTTAGAAGTATAGATATCTTTCTAATGCTTTTCTAATGCAAGAATCTGGATGTTAGAAGTATAGATATCTTTCTAATGCTTTTCTAATGAAGAATATGGATGTTAGAAGTATATATATCTTTCTAATGCTTTTCTAATGAAGAATATGGATGTTAGAAGTATAGATATCTTTCTAATGCTTTTCTAATGAAGAATATGGATGTTAGAAGTATAGATATCTTTCTAATGCTTTCCTAATGAAGAATATGGATGTTAGAAGTATAGATATCTTTCTAATGCTTTTCTAATGAAGAATATGGATGTTAGAAGTATAGATATCTTTCTAATGCTTTTCTAATGAAGAATCTGGATGTTAGAAGTATAGATATCTTTCTAATGCTTTTCTAATGAAGAATCTGGATGTTAGAAGTATAGATATCTTTCTAATGCTTTTCTAATGAAGAATATGGATGTTAGAAGTATAGATATCTTTCTAATGCTTTTCTAATGCAAGAATCTGGATGTTAGAAGTATAGATATATTTCTAATGCTTTTATAATGAAGAATATGGATGTTAGAAGTATATATATCTTTCTAATGCTTTTCTAATGAAGAATCTGGATGTTAGAAGTATAGATATCTTTCTAATGCTTTTCTAATGAAGAATATGGATGTTAGAAGTATAGATATCTTTCTAATGCTTTTCTAATGAAGAATATGGATGTTAGAAGTATAGATATCTTTCTAATGCTTTTTTAATGAAGAATCTGGATGTTAGAAGTATAGATATCTTTCTAATGCTTTTCTAATGCAAGAATCTGGATGTTAGAAGTATAGATATCTTTCTAATGCTTTTCTAATGAAGAATATGGATGTTAGAAGTATAGATATCTTTCTAATGCTTTTCTAATGAAGAATCTGGATGTTAGAAGTATAGATATCTTTCTAATGCTTTTCTAATGCAAGAATCTGGATGTTAGAAGTATAGATATCTTTCTAATGCTTTTCTAATGCAAGAATCTGGATGTTAGAAGTATAGATATCTTTCTAATGCTTTTCTAATGAAGATATGGATGTAAGAAGTATAGATATCTTTCTAATGCTTTTCTAATGAAGAATCTGGATGTTAGAAGTATAGATATCTTTCTAATGCTTTTCTAATGAAGAATATGGATGTTGGAAGTATAGATATCTTTCTAATGCTTTTCTAATGCAATAATCTGGATGTTAGAAGTATAGATATCTTTCTAATGCTTTTCTAATGAAGAATCTGGATGTTAGAAGTATAGATATCTTTCTAATGCTTTTCTAATGAAGAATATGGATGTTATAAGTATAGATATCTTTCTAATGCTTTTCTAATGAATAATATGGATGTTAGAAGTATAGATATCTTTCTAATGCTTTTCTAATGCAAGAATCTGGATGTTAGAAGTATAGATATCTTTCTAATGCTTTTCTAATGAAGAATATGGATGTAAGAAGTATAGATATCTTTCTAATGCTTTTCTAATGAAGAATATGGATGTTAGAAGTATAGATATCTTTCTAATGCTTTTCTAATGAAGAATATGGATGTTAGAAGTATATATATATATCTTTCTAATGCTTTTCTAATGAAGAATATGGATGTTAGAAGTATAGATATCTTTCTAATGCTTTTCTAATGAAGAATCTGGATGTTAGAAGTAAAGATATCTTTCTAATGCTTTTCTAATGAAGAATATGAATGTTAGATGTAAAGATATCTTTCTTATGCTTTTCTAATGAAGAATATGGATGTTAGAAGTAAAGATATCTTTCTAATGCTTTTCTAATGCAAGAATCTGGATGTTAGAAGTATAGATATCTTTCTTATGCTATTCTAATGAAGAATATGGATGTTAGATGTAAAGATATCTTTCTAATGCTTTCTAATGAAGAATATGGATGTTAGAAGTAAAGATATCTTTCTAATGCTTTTCTAATGCAAGAATCTGGATGTTAGAAGTATAGATATCTTTCTTATGCTATTCTAATGAAGAATATGGATGTTAGAAGTATAGATATCTTTCTAATGCTTTTCTAATGCAAGAATCTGGATGTTAGAAGTATAGATATATTTCTAATGCTTTTATAATGAAGAATATGGATGTTAGAAGTATATATATCTTTCTAATGCTTTTCTAATGAAGAATCTGGATGTTAGAAGTATAGATATCTTTCTAATGCTTTTCTAATGAAGAATCTGGATGTTAGAAGTATAGATATCTTTCTAATGCTTTTCTAATGAAGAATATGGATGTTAGAAGTATAGATATCTTTCTAATGCTTTTTTAATGAAGAATCTGGATGTTAGAAGTATAGATATCTTTCTAATGCTTTTCTAATGCAAGAATCTGGATGTTAGAAGTATAGATATCTTTCTAATGCTTTTCTAATGAAGAATATGGATGTTAGAAGTATAAATATCTTTCTAATGCTTTTCTAATGAAGAATATGGATGTTAGAAGTATAGATATCTTTCTAATGCTTTTCTAATGCAATAATCTGGATGTTAGAAGTATAGATATCTTTCTAATGCTTTTCTAATGAAGAATATGGATGTTAGAAGTATAGATATCTTTCTAATGCTTTTCTAATGAAGAATCTGGATGTTAGAAGTATAGATATCTTTCTAATGCTTTTCTAATGCAAGAATCTGGATGTTAGAAGTATAGATATATTTCTAATGCTTTTATAATGAAGAATATGGATGTTAGAAGTATATATATCTTTCTAATGCTTTTCTAATGAAGAATCTGGATGTTAGAAGTATAGATATCTTTCTAATGCTTTTCTAATGAAGAATCTGGATGTTAGAAGTATAGATATCTTTCTAATGCTTTTCTAATGAAGAATATGGATGTTAGAAGTATAGATATCTTTCTAATGCTTTTTTAATGAAGAATCTGGATGTTAGAAGTATAGATATCTTTCTAATGCTTTTCTAATGCAAGAATCTGGATGTTAGAAGTATAGATATCTTTCTAATGCTTTTCTAATGAAGAATATGGATGTTAGAAGTATAAATATCTTTCTAATGCTTTTCTAATGAAGAATATGGATGTTAGAAGTATAGATATCTTTCTAATGCTTTTCTAATGCAATAATCTGGATGTTAGAAGTATAGATATCTTTCTAATGCTTTTCTAATGAAGAATATGGATGTTAGAAGTATAGATATCTTTCTAATGCTTTTCTAATGCAATAATCTGGATGTTAGAAGTATAGATATCTTTCTAATGCTTTTCTAATGAAGAATATGGATGTTAGAAGTATAGATATCTTTCTAATGCTTTTCGAATGAAGAATATGGATGTTAGAAGTATAGATTTCTTTCTAATGCTTTTCTAATGAAGAATATGGATGTTAGAAGTATAGATATCTTTCTAATGCTTTTCTAATGAAGAATCTGGATGTTAGAAGTATAGGTATCTTTCTAATGCTTTTCTAATGAAGAATATGGATGTTAGAAGTATAGACATCCATGAACGCGTACGCTCGGGCTGCGCCCTCCGTGTTGTACTTTCCCTGATCGGTACACAATTTTGGTGCACGGCTATCCTGACCGGCAACTTGTACCAACATGGACATCCATGAACGCGTACGCTCTGGATGTTAGAAGTATAGATATCTTTCTAATGCTTTTCTAATGAAGAATATGGATGTTAGAAGTATAGATATCTTTCTAATGCTTTTCTAATGAAGAATATGGATGTTAGAAGTATATATATATATCTTTCTAATGCTTTTCTAATGAAGAATATGGATGTTAGAAGTATAGATATCTTTCTAATGCTTTTCTAATGAAGAATCTGGATGTTAGAAGTAAAGATATCTTTCTAATGCTTTTCTAATGAAGAATATGGATGTTAGAAGTATAGATATCTTTCTAACGCTTTTTAATGAAGAATCTGGATGTTAGAAGTATAGATATCTTTCTAATGCTTTTCTAATGCAAGAATCTGGATGTTAGAAGTATAGATATCTTTCTTATGCTATTCTAATGAAGAATATGGATGTTAGAAGTATAGATATCTTTCTAATGCTTTTCTAATGCAAGAATCTGGATGTTAGAAGTATAGATATATTTCTAATGCTTTTATAATGAAGAATATGGATGTTAGAAGTATATATATCTTTCTAATGCTTTTCTAATGAAGAATCTGGATGTTAGAAGTATAGATATCTTTCTAATGCTTTTCTAATGAAGAATATGGATGTTAGAAGTATAGATATCTTTCTAATGCTTTTCTAATGAAGAATATGGATGTTAGAAGTATAGATATCTTTCTAATGCTTTCCTAATGAAGAATATGGATGTTAGAAGTATAGATATCTTTCTAATGCTTTTCTAATGAAGAATATGGATGTTAGAAGTATAGATATCTTTCTAATGCTTTTCTAATGCAAGAATATGGATGTTAGAAGTATAGATATCTTTCTAATGCTTTTCTAATGAAGAATCTGGATGTTAGAAGTATAGATATCTTTCTAATGCTTTTCTAATGAAGAATATGGATGTTAGAAGTATAGATATCTTTCTAATGCTTTTCTAATGAAGAATCTGGATGTTAGAAGTATAGATATCTTTCTAATGCTTTTCTAATGAAGAATCTGGATGTTAGAAGTATAGATATCTTTCTAATGCTTTTCTAATGAAGAATCTGGATGTTAGAAGTATAGATATCTTTCTAATGCTTTTCTAATGAAGAATATGGATGTTAGAAGTATAGATATCTTTCTAATGCTTTTCTAATGAAGAATATGGATGTTAGAAGTATAGATATCTTTCTAATGCTTTCTAATGAAGAATCTGGATGTTAGAAGTATAGATATCTTTCTAATGCTTTTCTAATGCAAGAATCTGGATGTTAGAAGTATAGATATCTTTCTAATGCTTTTCTAATGAAGAATATGGATGTTAGAAGTATAGATATCTTTCTAATGCTTTTCTAATGCAAGAATATGGATGTTAGAAGTAAAGATATCTTTCTAATGCTTTTCTAAAGAAGAATCTGGATGTAAGAAGTATAGATATCTTTCTAATGCTTTTCTAATGCAAGAATCTGGATGTTAGAAGTATAGATATCTTTCTAATGCTTTTCTAATGAAGAATATGGATGTAAGAAGTATAGATATCTTTCTAATGCTTTCCTAATGAAGAATATGGATGTTAGAAGTATAGATATCTTTCTAATGCTTTTCTAATGAAGAATCTGGATGTTAGAAGTATAGATATCTTTCTAATGCTTTTCTAATGAAGAATATGGATGTTAGAAGTATAGATATCTTCCTAATGCTTTTCTAATGAAGAATATGGATGTTAGAAGTATAGATATCTTTCTAATGCTTTTCTAATGAAAAATATGGATGTTGGAAGTATAGATATCTTTCTAATGCTTTTCTAATGCAATAATCTGGATGTTAGAAGTATAGATATCTTTCTAATGCTTTCTAATGAAGAATATGGATGTTAGAGGTATAGATATCTTTCTAATGCTTTTCTAATGAAGAATATGGATGTTAGAAGTATAGATAACTTTCTAATGCTTTTCTAATGCAAGAATCTGGATGTTAGAAGTATAGATATCTTTCTAATGCTTTTCTAATGAAGAATATGGATGTTAGAAGTATAGATATCTTTCTAATGCTTTTCTAATGAAGAATATGGATGTAAGAAGTATAGATATCTTTCTAATGCTTTTCTAATGAAGAATATGGATGTTAGAAGTATAGATATCTTTCTAATGCTTTTCTAATGAAGAATATGGATGTTAGAAGTATAGATATCTTTCTAATGCTTTTCTAATGAAGAATATGGATGTTAGAAGTATAGATATCTTTCTAATGCTTTTCTAATGAAGAATCTGGATGTTAGAAGTATAGATATCTTTCTAATGCTTTTCTAATGAAGAATATGGATGTTAGAAGTATAGATATCTTTCTAATGCTTTTCTAATGAAGAATATGGATGTTAGAAGTATAGATATCTTTCTAATGCTTTTCTAATGAAGAATATGGATGTTAGAAGTATAGATATCTTTCTAATGCTTTTCTAATGAAGAATATGGATGTTAGAAGTATAGATATCTTTCTAATGCTTTTCTAATGAAGAATATGGATGTTAGAAGTATAGATATCTTTCTAATGCTTTTCTAATGAAGAATCTGGATGTTAGAAGTATAGATATCTTTCTAATGCTTTTCTAATGAAGAATATGGATGTTAGAAGTATATATATCTTTCTAATGCTTTTCTAATAAAGAATCTGGATGTTAGAAGTATAGATATCTTTCTAATGCTTTTCTAATGAAGAATATGGATGTTATAAGTATAGATATCTTTCTAATGCTTTTCTAATGAAGAATATGGATGTTAGAAGTATAGATATCTTTCTAATGCTTTTCTAATGAAGAATATGGATGTTAGAAGTATATATATCTTTCTAATGCTTTTCTAATAAAGAATCTGGATGTTAGAAGTATAGATTTCTTTCTAATGCTTTTCTAATGAAGAATATGGATGTTAGAAGTATAGATATCTTTCTAATGCTTTTCTAATGAAGAATATGGATGTTAGAAGTATATATATCTTTCTAATGCTTTTCTAATAAAGAATCTGGATGTTAGAAGTATAGATATCTTTCTAATGCTTTTCTAATGAAGAATATGGATGTTATAAGTATAGATATCTTTCTAATGCTTTTCTAATGAAGAATATGGATGTTAGAAGTATAGATATCTTTCTAATGCTTTTCTAATGAAGAATATGGATGTAAGAAGTATAGATATCTTTCTAATGCTTTTCTAATGAAGAATATGGATGTTAGAAGTATAGATATCTTTCTAATGCTTTTCTAATGAAGAATATGGATGTTAGAAGTATAGATATCTTTCTAATGCTTTTCTAATGAAGAATATGGATGTTAGAAGTATAGATATCTTTCTAATGCTTTTCTAATGAAGAATCTGGATGTTAGAAGTATAGATATCTTTCTAATGCTTTTCTAATGAAGAATATGGATGTTAGAAGTATATATATCTTTCTAATGCTTTTCTAATAAGAATCTGGATGTTAGAAGTATAGATATCTTTCTAATGCTTTTCTAATGAAGAATATGGATGTAAGAAGTATAGATATCTTTCTAATGCTTTTCTAATGAAGAATATGGATGTTAGAAGTATAGATATCTTTCTAATGCTTTTCTAATGAAGAATATGGATGTTAGAAGTATAGATATCTTTCTAATGCTTTTCTAATGAAGAATATGGATGTTAGAAGTATAGATATCTTTCTAATGCTTTTCTAATGAAGAATCTGGATGTTAGAAGTATAGATATCTTTCTAATGCTTTTCTAATGAAGAATATGGATGTTAGAAGTATATATATCTTTCTAATGCTTTTCTAATAAAGAATCTGGATGTTAGAAGTATAGATATCTTTCTAATGCTTTTCTAATGAAGAATATGGATGTTATAAGTATAGATATCTTTCTAATGCTTTTCTAACGCAAGAATCTGGATGTTAGAAGTATAGATTCTTTCTAATGCTTTTCTAATGAAGAATATGGATGTTAGAAGTATAGATATCTTTCTAATGCTTTTCTAATGAAGAATATGGATGTTAGAAGTATAGATATCTTTCTAATGCTTTTCTAATGAAGAATATGGATGTTAGAAGTATAGATATGTTTCTAATGCTTTTCTAATGAAGAATATGGATGTTAGAAGTATAGATATCTTTCTAATGCTTTTCTAATGAAGAATATGGATGTTAGAAGTATAGATATGTTTCTAATGCTTTTCTTATGAAGAATCTGGATGTTAGAAGTATAGATATCTTTCTAATGCTTTTCTAATGAAGAATATGGATGTTAGAAGTATAGATTTCTTTCTAATGCTTTTCTAATGAAGAATCTGGATGTTAGAAGTATATATATCTTTCTAATGCTTTTCTAATGCAAGAATATGGATGTTAGAAGTATAGATATCTTTTTAATGCTTTTCTAATGCAAGAATATGGATGTTAGAAGTATAGATATCTTTTTAATGCTTTTCTAATGAAGAATCTGGATGTTAGAAGTATATATATCTTTCTAATGCTTTTCTAATGAAGAATATGGATGTTAGAAGTATAGATTTCTTTCTAATGCTTTTCTAATGAAGAATCTGGATGTAGAGAGTATAGATATCTTTCTAATGCTTTTCTAATGAAGAATATGGATGTTAGAAGTATAGATATCTTTCTAATGCTTTTCTAATGAAGAATCTGGATGTTAGAAAAAGATATCTTTCTAATGCTTTTCTAATGAAGAATATGGATGTTAGAAGTATAGATATCTTTCTAATGCTTTTCTAATGAAGAATATGGATGTTAGAGTATAGATATCTTTCTAATGCTTTTCTAATGAAGAATATGGATGTTAGAAGTATAGATATCTTTCTAATGCTTTTCTAATGAAGAATATGGATGTTAGAAGTATAGATATTTTCTAATGCTTTTCTAATGAAGAATATGGATGTTAGAAGTATAGATATCTTTCTAATGCTTTCTAATGAAGAATATGGATGTTAGAAGTAAGATATCTTTCTAATGCTTTTCTAATGAAGAATATGGATGTTAGAAGTATAGATATCTTTCTAATGCTTTTCTAATAAGAATATGGATGTAAGAAGTATAGATATCTTTCTAATGCTTTTCTAATGAAGAATATGGATGTTAGAAGATAGATATCTTTCTAATGCTTTTCTAATGAAGAATATGGATGTTAGAAGTATAGATATCTTTCTAATGCTTTTCTAATGAAGAATATGGATGTTAGAAGTATAGATATCTTTCTAATGCTTTTCTAATGAAGAATATGGATGTTAGAAGTATAGATATCTTTCTAATGCTTTTCTAATGAAGATATGGATGTTAGAAGTATAGATATCTTTCTAATGCTTTCTAATGAAGAATATGGATGTTAGAAGTATGATATCTTTCTAATGCTTTTCTAATGAAGAATATGGATGTTAGAAGTATAGATATCTTTCTAATGCTTTTCTAATAAGAATATGGATGTTAGAAGTATAGAATCTTTCTAATGCTTTTCTAATGAAGAATATGGATGTTGAAGTATAGATATCTTTCTAATGCTTTTCTAATGAAGAATCTGGATGTTAGAAGTATAGATATCTTTCTAATGCTTTTCTAATGAAGAATATGGATGTTAGAAGTATAGATATCTTTCTAATGCTTTTCTAATGAAGAAATGGATGTTAGAAGTATAGATATCTTTCTAATGCTTTCTAATGAAGAATATGGATGTTGAAGTATAGATATCTTTCTAATGCTTTTCTAATGAAGAATATGGATGTAGAGTATAGATTCTTTCTAATGCTTTTCTAATGAAGAATATGGATGTTAGAAGTATAGATATGTTCTAATGCTTTTCTAATGAAGAATCTGGATGTTAGAAGTATAGATATCTTTCTAATGCTTTTCTAATGAAGAATATGGATGTTTAGAGTATAGATATCTTTCTAATGCTTTTCTAATAGAATCTGGATTGTTAGAGAAGTATAATATCTTTCTAATGCTTTTCTAATGAAGAATATGGATGTTAGAAGTATAGATATCTTTTTAATGCTTTTCTATGAAGAATATGGATGTTAGAAGTATAGATATCTTTTTAATGCTTTCTAATGAAGAATATGGATGTTAGAAGTATATATATCTTTCTAATGCTTTTCTAATGAAGAATATGGATGTTAGAAGTTAGATATCTTTCTAATGCTTTTCTAATGAAGAATATGGATTGTAAGAAGTATAGATTCTTTCTAATGCTTTTCTAATGAAGAATCTGGATGTTAGAAGTAGATATCTTTCTAATGCTTTTCTAATGAAGAATATGGATGTTAGAAGTATAGATATCTTTCTAATGCTTTTCTAATGAAGAATATGGATGTTAGAAGTATAGATATCTTTCTAATGCTTTTCTAATGAAGAATATGGATGTTAGAAGTATAGATATCTTTCTAATGCTTTTCTAATGAAGAATATGGATGTTAGAAAGTATAGATATATCTTTCTAATGCCTTTCTAATGAAGAATATGGATGTTAGAAGTATAGATATATTCTAATGCTTTTCTAATGAAGAATATGGATGTTAGAAGTATAGTAGATATCTTTCTAATGCTTTCTAATGAGAATATGGATGTTAGAATAAAGTATAGAATCTTTCTAATGCTTTTCCTAATGAAGAATATGGATGTTCGAAGTATAGATATTTTCTAATGCTTTTCTAATAAGAATATGGATGTTAGAAGTATGATATCTTTCTAATGCTTTTCTAAGAAAGAATCTGGATGTTAGAAGTATAGATATCTTTCTAATGCTTTTCTAATAAGAAGAATATGGATGTTAGAAGTATAGATATCTTTCTAATGCTTTTCTAATGAAGAATAGGATGTTAGAAGTATAGATATCTTTCTAATTGCTTTTCTAATGAAGAATCTGGATTTTAGAAGTATAGAATCTTTCTAATGCTTTTCTAATGAAGAATATGGATGTTAGAAGTATAGATTTCTTTCTAATGCTTTCTAATGAAGAATATGGATGTTAGAAGTATAGATATCTTTCTAATGCTTTTCTAATGAAGAATATGGATGTTAGAAGTATAGATATCTTTCTAATGCTTTTCTAATGAAGAATCTGGATGTTAGAAGTATAGATATCTTTCTAATGCTTTTCAATGAAGAATATGGATGTTAGAAGTTAGATATCTTTCTAATGCTTTTCTAATGAAGAATATGGATGTAGAAGTATAGATATCTTTCTAATGCTTTCTAATGAAGAAT